>NC_044986.1:108408304-108708304 GCF_008728515.1 Papio anubis
AAACGGGGTCAGATTCAGCTGTTGCCCGGATCGCAAACGCGCTCCGGCAACTCAGATCGCAATTTAAATCAGAAGAGAGCCAGGGGACGTCTCCCACCGGTCTCCACTGGCTGTCCTATAGCGCGTCCGCCAGGACTGTGCCAGCCTCAGTTTCAGACCTCGCGAGTCACAGATTCAGATTCAGAACAGACACACAGACACAGACAGACAAACGGAGACGAGCCAGCTCACCTATCAGTAGATCGATCTCAGCAGATCCGTTGACCAGGGGTCTGGTGGGCTTGGGGAATCCCGGACGGGCCTCCAGATGTTATGCCCAGACTGTTTGTTCCCCAAAGAAGACCACCAGAGTCCAGAGTCAAAGCCAAGCGGCAAGGATCTTTACTACAAGTTCGAACTCGGTCCCTCCTTTACACAATATACAAGAGGGCCCTGAACAATGCGAGCGTTTGCTTTTTATAGCCCGAAAGTTGCCGGGGAACAAAGAAATTCTTTTGGCTCCCGCGCTTTCAGTAACCTTGAACGGCTGTCTCCTTATCGGAGACTTTCCAGGTGGTGTTTATACTGGGCTCAGGGAGTTTGAGAGATATATGGTGGTGGGATGGGAGGATGGGATGTGTCTGTGCTAGGCTCAGGGAGTTTTGAGCCCGGGGCTGAGGAATGTGCCCAGCTCCTTTCACCAGCACTTTGGGAGGCCGAGGCGGGTGGATCATGAGGTCAGGAGATCGAGACTATCCTGGCTAACATGGTGAAACCCCGTCTCTACTAAACATACAAAAAACTAGCTGGGCGTGGTGGCGGGCGCCTGTAGTCCCAGCTACTTGGGAGGCTGAGGCGGGAGAATGGCGTGAACCCGGGAGGCGGAGCTTGCAGTGAGCCCAGATCAGGCCACTGCACTCCAGCCTGGGAGACACAGCGAGACTCCATCTCAAAAAAAAAAAAAAAAAAAAAAACTAGAAAAAGTAGCAAATGAAACCCAAAGTACACAGAAGAAAGGCACTAGTAAACATCAGAATGGAAATCAATGAGAAACAAGACACAAATAGAGAAAACAAAAGAAATTAAAGCCAGTTTTTTGAGAAGGTTAATAAAATTGATAAAACTATAACCAGACTAATTAGGAGGAAAAAAGAAAAGTCACAAACTAACAACTTCCAAAATGAGAGAACTGACATCACTACAGATGCTAAAGATGTTAACAGGATAATAATAAAATACTATGACCAACTTTATGCCCATAAACTGGACAACACGGAGGAAATGGCAAATCCCTTCAGTGGCACAAACTAATAAAGCTCACTGAAGAAATATTTATTTATTTGTATCTTTTTTTGTTTTGTAGAGATGGGGTCTCGCCATGATGCCCAGGCAGGTCTCAAACTCCTGGTCTCAAACAATTCTCTTTCCTTGGCCTCCCAGAGTCCTGGGATTATGGGTGTGAGCCACCATGCCCACCCCAAGAAATATTTAATGTGAAAATCTCTATTTGAATTTCATGTTGAAAATTTTCAACAAAGTTAACACCAGGCCTAGATGGCTTCACTGGAAATTTTTAAAAGAGATAGGGTATTTTGGGGAGGGCGAAAGGGTGGGAAGGGGTGACGCTCTATCTTCATTATTTAGACTGTAGTAATGCTTTCATTACTACATTTTTAATATATATTGGTATATATGCCAATATATATTAAATCACACATTTTAAATATGCACAGATACTGTATTTGAGTTACACCTAAATAAGGCTGTTAAAAGTCACCAGAAATTACATCCTTTGCAACTGTTTAGAGTTAAGATTAAAAAAAAAAAAAAACTGGCTGGGCACGGTGGCTCATGCCTGTAATCCCAGCACTTTGGGAGGCCAAGGTGGGCAGATCACCTGAGGTCAGGAATTCGAGACCAGCCTGGCCAATACAGTGAAACCCCATCTCTACTTAAAACACAAATATTAGCAGGGTGTGGTGGTACACACCTGTAATCTCAGCTACTCGGGAGGCTGAGGCAGGAGAATCGCTTCAACCTGGGAGGCAGATGTTGCAATGAGCTGAGATCGTGCCACTACACTCCAGCCTGGGGGACAACAGCGAGACTTCATCCCCCCCCAAAAAAACTGTAGGTCACTTAAAAATATGAGAGAAAGTATAGTTTCAAAAAAGCGAAAATGTTTGAAAACCACAGCCTCACTCAGACCCTTACCCAGCAACTAGACACAGGCCTGTCCCCACCCCTGTTGCTCTTTTGCTCCTAATGGATATTCTGGAACAGCTGCTCTGTCATAGTTTGACGTCTTTTATTTGGAGAAGTTTGAACCAATCTGTATAATGCCAGGGTCCATAAATAACCTTTTCATAATAAATGATAGTATGATATAAACTCATCCAATTCATCATAATTCAATTTATGACTTCTTCCACTTTTGTCTTTTACTATTATAAAGATCAGGTCCTTTTCTTTGAACACCTAGTAACTACCACAGACCAGGTAACTAGATTAGCAACACTTACCAGCTGGTCTGGGTTGATGCTGATTCTGCTGACTCAGCAGCTAATACATCCAAAGGGTCTTTGAAACTGAAGACCTCACAAAGGAATCTATTCCTTCCCATTGTTTACCATTCAAAGATTTTTTTCAGAATAGATGACTCTAGTTTTGAAGGCACGTCAACGTTTAGCACAATGCAAAATGCATATGCTCACTCTATATGCATATACATATTTACAAAATGAAATTTACATATTTACAAAAGGAAAAAAGGTATTTTCATTCTAAAATTCCCTGGACTGTATCTGTACCAATGTAGAAAATATTCACCAAAGGAGCATTTAAAATACTACTTTTTATATTGTTTTTAGTCTTACATAATTAATATTCATGACCGCATATGTGTAAGTTTTGTTTTATTTTCATGATCAATTTTGTAAGGTATGAAATTGTTCTTTAAGAATGAAGCTCTTATTTACAATAATATACCTACGGAACAGAAGGATTTTACTTACAAAGTCCTGACTTTCAACTGTCAGCCTAGAACCAAACTTGCATGATTGATTCTTTTCTAAAGGAGATTATAGATAAGCTCTAAAGGAACTTCCTTGTGTCTCAGTTTTCACATCAGTAGAAAAATAAGGAGATTGAGTTAAACGAATTCCAATATTCCTTCCAAACCACAATGCTCAACTTATCATTTCCCAGATCAGTCCTCTGTGTCCAGAGGTTTCTTGCTCTTCATGTTTCAGTTCTCATTCCCTTTCTTTGTGTTTCTTTGTGTTTGTTTCCACTACAGCTCACTTCTGCTACACTTTTTTTTTTTTTTTTTTTTTTGAGACTCAGTCTTGCTCTGTTGCCTAGGCTGGAGTGCAGTAGCGCAATCTCAGCTCACTGCATTCTCTGCCTCCCGATTTCAAGCAATTCTCCTGCCTCAGCCTCCTGAGCAGCTGAGACTACAGGCACCTACCACCACACCCAGCTAATTTTTGTATTTTTAGTAGAGATGGGGTTTCACCATATTGGCCACGCTGTGCTCGAACTCCTGACCTCAAATGATCGGCCCACTTCGGCCTCCCAAAGTGCTGGGATTACAGGCGTGAGCCACCACGCCTGGCCTTCTGCTACATTTCACAAGTGTTCTCCTGAATGCACCAGCTTTCTTCCTGACATTCCTTCCCATTGTGATACCTACAAATAGAAAAACTGGTGAAATTTTAAAGTGTTTTTTTTCCTCTAAAATTAATGATATAACTTCTCTCTAGTGGTATCATTGCTCTCATCCTGTTGAAGTAACCACACCATGCCTAGTCAAATTCTATCATGATGTGCTAAGAACATACACATTACAGATTACTAACATCATTAACACTGTCGCTGTCACAAACACAAATCATAACTTGCTTTCAAGATTTATTATAAAGCTATGGTAATGAAGATAATATGGAACTGGCATAAAGACAGACAAGAAGATCAATAGAACAAGGCTGGGCACGGTGGTTCACACCTGTGATCCCAGCACTTTGGGAGGCCGAGGCGGGTGGATCACGAGGTCAGGAGATTGAGACCATCCTGACTAACAGGGTGAAACCCCGTTTCTACTAAAAATACAAAAAGTTAGCCGGGCGTGGTGGCAGGCGACTGTAGTCCCAGCTACTCGGGAGGCTGAGGCAGGAGAACGGCGTGAACCTGGGAGGCGGAGCTTGCAGTGAGCCGAGATCACGCCACTACACTCCAGCCTGGGCGACAGAGCGAGACTCCATCTCAAAAAAAATAAAAAATAAAAAATAAAAAAAGAAGATCAGTGGAACAGAATAGACCCAACAGAAATATATTCATACATAAATGGACAACTGATTTTTGACAACGTACAGAAGCAATTCAGCAGAGAAAAGATAGGTTTTCAACAAATGGCCCTGGAACACTTAGATATTCATAAGCAAAAATATGAACCTCATTTCTTTTTTTTTTTTTTTTTTTTTTTTTTTTTTTTTTTTTTTTTATCTGGGGGGTGGAGCTTGCAGTGAGCCGAGATCGTGCCACTGCACGCTCCACCTCCCGGGTTTACACCATTCTCCTGCCTCAGCCTCCGAGTAGCTGGGACTACAGGCGCCCGCCACCACGCCCGGCTAGTTTTTTTGTATTTTTAGTAGAGACGGGGTTTCACCATGTTAGCCAGGATGGTCTCGATCTCCTGACCTCGTGATCCACCCGCCTCGGCCTCCCAAAGTGCTGGGATTACAGGGTTGAGCCACCGCGCCCGGCCTCGAACCTCATTTCATACCTCGTATCATATACAAAAATTAACTCAAAATGGATCATAGACCCAAATATAAAACCTCAAATATGAAATTTCCAGAAGAAAATAGAACAAAACCTTTATTACCTTGGGTTAGGCCATAATTTCCTAGATATAACACTAAAAACTCAATCCTTCAAAGAAAAAACTTGATAAACAGAACTTCATCAAAATTAATAACTTCTGCCCTTTGAAAGGTACTGTCAAGAAAATTCTCCCACTGGCTCATGCCTGGAATCCCAGCACTTTAGTGGGAGGATTGCTTGAGCTCAGGAATTCAAACTGACCTGGGCAACACAGTGAGACTCTGTCTCTAAATAAATAAATAAATAAAAATTATCCCATGAACTGTGAAAAAATATTTGCAAGTCATATATCTGATAAAGGATTTTTACCTATAAAATATATAGTAGCCTCAAAACTTAATAATTAAAGAAAGCAATTAATCCGCCACAAAATTCAGCAACAGGCCAAGTGTAGTGGCTCACTCCTGTAATCCCAGTGCTTTGGGAGGCTGAGGTGGGCGGATCACGAGGTCAGGAGTACGAGACCAGCCTGGCCAACATGGCGAAACCCCATCTCTACTAAAAATACAAAAAAATTAGCCGGGCGTGGTGGCAGGCACCTGTAATCCCAGCTACTTGGGAGGCTGAGACAGAATCACTTGAACCCGGGAGGCAGAGGTTGCAGTGAGCTGAGACCATGCCACTGCACTCCAGCCTGGGCAACAGAGGGATACTGTCTCAAAAAAAGAAAAAAAAAAATTACCTGGGTATGGTGGCTTGCACCTGTAATCCCAGCTACTTGGGAGGCTGAGATACGAGAATTACTTGAACCTGGGAGGTAGAGCTGAGATCATGCCACTGCACTCCAGCCTGGGTGACAAAGTGAGACCCTGTCTCAAAAAAAAAAAAAAAAAGAAAGAAAGAAAAAAAATTGGTCAACAGATTTGAACAGTAACTATACCAAGGAAAATATACAACTGACAAATAAGCACATGAAAAGCAACAGCATAATTAGTCATTAGGGAAGTGAAAATTAAAACCACAGTGAAATAATACATCTATTAGAATGTCTAAAATTTTGAAGACTGACTACACCAAGTGTTGGCTAGGATGTGGAGCAACTGAAATTCTCCTGCATGGCTGATGGGAATGTAAAATGGTGCAACCACTTTAGAAAAACTGGAAAAATTTGAAAAGTGCATGTACGTGCTGGCTGTTTCACCTCTTACTCGTAATGCAAGATGAGTCTCCAGCAGCTATACTAGAGCCACCTACGAAATTGGCCAGGGTTCTTGCTCAAACCAGTATGATGTGATCCAAAAATACAGCCTCAATATGTTCCCCAGTATACAAAGGATATAGGTTTCATTAAGTTGGACTAAGTGAACTTCCTTGAATGGATTATCCTGGTACTTCATCCCATGAAAGAAACCATGCTAACTCTTTGTGCATAAAGTAAAAAATTTGTGAATCTCTTTTAAAAATTAGAAAACAGTCCGGGCCCGGTGGCTCATGCCTGTAATCCCAGCACTTTGGGAGGCCGAGGTGGGTGGATCACGAGGTCAGGAGATCCAGACCATCCTGGCTAACACAGTGAAACCCCATCTCTACTAAAAATACAAAAAATTAGCTGGGCATGGTGGCGGGCACCTGTAGTACCAGCTACTCAGGAGGCTGAGGCAGGAGAATCACGTGAACCCAGGAGGCGGAGCTTGCAGTGAGCCGAGATCGCGCCACTGCACTCCAGCGTGGGCCACAGAGAGAGACTCAGTCTCAAAAAAAAAAAAAGAAAAGAGAAGAAAAAAGAAAACAGTGTGGTTTCTTAAAAAGTTAGACATACACTTACTATGTTACTCAGTCATTCTGCGTTTCAGTATTTACCTAAAAGAAATGAAGGTAAATCTTTTTTTTTTTCAAGACAGGGTATTACTATGCTCCCCAGCTTGGTCTCAAATTCCTGGCCTCAAGCTATCCTCTAACCTTGGCCTCTCAAAGTGCTGGGATTATATGCATGAGCCACTATGCCCAGCTCAAATGCATGTCTTTATATAGGCTTGTGCACAAACGTTCATGGATCCTTTATTTGTAACTGGGAAAAAACCCAAATGCTTTTAGTGAATGAATGGATAAACAAATTGTAGTATATCCATATGATGGAATAACTGCTCAGCAATAAAACAAAATAAATGGTTAATCTATATACACATATGGATGAATATTTCAAGACCAGCAACATAATTTGTGGGGCCCAGTGCAAAAGGAAAATGTAGGTCTTCTTGTTCACAAAGTATTAAGAACTTAAAAAACAATGACAGTGGAGCGTTCAAACAACCACGGAGCCTTTCTTTTTCTTTTTTTCTTTTTTTCCCTGAGATGGAGTCTCACTCTGTCGCCCAGGCTGGAGTGCAGTGGTGGGATCTTGGCTCACTGCAAGCTCCGCCTCCTGGGTTCAAGCGATTCTCCTGCCTCAGCCTCCTGAGTAGCTGGGACTACAGGCGTGTGCCACCACACCCAGCTAATTTTTTGTATTTTTAGTAGAGAGGGGGTTTCTTCGTGTTAGCCAGGATGGTCTCGATCTCCTTGTGATCTTCCCGCCTCGGCCTTCCAAAGTGCTGGAATTACAGTCGTGAGCCACTGTGCCCGGCCCAAACAAGCAGGGAGCCCTTCTAAGTGCAAGACTCTATGGACTACATAGAAAACATGGCCATGGGCCAACCATGGACCAGCTCAAAATAATTACCCAGAGTGAACACAAAAACAAAGTCAACAAAGAGTACGTCACGTATGATTCTATTTATACAACCTTCTTGCAAATGCAAACCACTCTGCAGTGATAGAAAGCAGATGAGTGGTTGCGGGGGAGGAGGTGGGGATTACAAAAGGGCAGGAGGACAGTTTTCCAGGTGATGGATATGTTCTCTGTTTTTTTTTTTTTTTTTTTTGAAATGGAGTCTGGCTCTGTCCCCAGGCTGGAGTGCAATGGTACGATCTCGGCTCACTGCAACCTCCACCTCCCCGGTTCAAGGGATTCTCCTGTCTCAGCCTGCCAAGTAGCTGGGACTACAGGCGTGCACCACCATGCCCAGCTAATTTTTGTATTTTTAGTGGAGACGGGGTTTCACCATGTTGGCCAGGGTGGTCTCCATCTCCTGACCTTGTGATCCACCTGCCTCGGCTCCCAAAGTGCTGGGATTACAGGCATGAGCCACCGCGCCCGGTCTGTCCTCTGTATTGATTGTGGTGAAAGTTTCACAGAGGACACATTTGTTAAAACTTATTAAATGGTATACTTTAAATATATGCAGTTTGCTGTATGTCATTTATAACTCCACAAAGCTGTTCAAAATTGCAAAACACTAATGGGTTTTTGAGAATGATTTTTAAAAATATAGTTTGTGATCTCTCATATGCATTTCTTCTTCATAGACAAAACATACCCAAGTGTAAATTAAGGAAAAGCAGAAAATGATATACAGTTAAATGCCAAAAGAAACGACACATTATCACTACAAACGATTGGTATCACTACAAACTATTTGTGTCACTACAAACTATTGGAAAAGCAGAAAATGATATATAATTAAATGCCAAAAGAAATGACACCTTATCACTACAAACTATTGGAGAATTTAATGTACATTGAAGTGGTCAGGGAAAGACACTTAAAAGAATTGGAGTTGAAAACGTCTTTGAAGAATGAATGAGATTTTCAAAGCATTCTTGTTTGTATAAGGGAAAACAGTAGCTTGGGGAGCAGTTGGGAAGGGAAAACCACAGGTTGGGGAGGGTGAACAGAAAGGATATTTGGATTAAAGTCTGTCTAGGTCACTTTTTGGACAGGGAAGAGACCTGTCTTGCTGGATCAGAGGATTTTTATGGCATGGACTAGTAGGTAATATTCCATTCGTCCCTGTGGGCTCAGGTTATAATAGAGAGCTCTAAATGCCGTTATTCTAAAGGCAAGGGCTATTCCTTAGACTGGGAAAAATAATATGATGTTTTGAGAAGAAAATAAAGTTATATATAAGGTGCCATTCCAAACCTTATTTGCCCTCAGGACACCTCATTCTCAGTGGAGCTACCTACCTCAACTTTCCTTTCCCTACCTCAAAATATCTGTATCTCCATTTTCTTTATTCCTGTCTGAGAAAGAAGGATTTTTTTTTTCTCTTTTTGAAATCTAATCCAGCAGGGCATGGTGGCTCATGCGTGTAATCCCAACACTTTGGGAGGTCAAGGCAGGTGGATCACCTGAGATCAGGCATTTCAGACCAGTCTGGCCATCATGGCAAAAACCCATCTCTACTAAAAATACAAAAATTAGCTGGGCATGGTGGCGGGCACCTGTAATCCCAGCTAATCGGGAGAATCACTGGACCCCAGGAGGCGGATATTGCAGTGAGCCGAGATCGTGCCACTGCACTCCACCCTTGGAGACAGAGCAATACTTCATGTAAAAAAAAAAAAAAAAAAAAAACCTAATCTTTTCATCCATCTTCTTACCTCATCTTTCCACTGTCAGAGACATCTTGCTTCATTACATAGCCCATCCCAAATAGGTGATCAATCTCTCCCTCTTTCATGACACCTTTGGCAAATAAAAAACAACAAATAAAAACCTTATTTTGATTATCTTGTTATCTCAAGATATCTCCTTATTCATCTCTTTTGCAGGAACTTGAATGGAGCTGGAGGACATTATTCTAAGTGAAGCAACTCAGGAATGGTAAACCAAGTACCATATATTCTCACTTATCATTGGGAGCTAAGCTATGGCTATGCAAAGGCACACAGAGTGGTGTAGTGAACACTGGAGACTCAGAAGCAGGGAGGGCGGGAGGGTGTTGAGGGATAGCAAAAGTACATACTGGGTACAACATATACTACTCAGGTGACAGGTGACTTAATCTCAGACTTCACCACTATACACTTCATTCACATAACCAGAAACCACTTATACCCCAACAGCTAATTTTATTTTATTTTTTAAGATATCTCCTTATTCATCCTCCTCTTCAGATGAAACTGAAGTTCTCTTCACCATCCACTTTTCAACGGCTATTGCCACCAACCCAGTTCTGGTCTTTCTTACTCATCTAGACTACAGCTCTCATTTCTTGCATCCCCTCATACCAATGTATTTGATATATTGCTGCAAAATTAATTGTTTTTTTTTTTTTTGAGATGGAGTCTCACTCTGTTACCCAGGCTGGAGTGCAGTGCTGCTATCTCCACTCACTGCAAACTCCCTCTCCTATATTCAAGCGATTCTCCCACCTCAGCCTCCTGTGTAGCTGGGATTATAGGTGCGCGCCATCACACCTCACTAATTTTTGTATTTTTAGCAGAGATGGAGTTTCCCATATTGGCCAGGCTGGTCTTGAACCCCTGACCTCAGGTGATCTGCCCGCCTCAGCCTCCCAAAGTGCTGAGATTATAGGGGGGAGCCACAGCACCCGGTCCAAATTAATCTTTGAGAACAGTGTTTCTTCTCTATGGTTTTCATACTGAAAATCTTTAGAAACTCATACTGCCTTTTAAAATAGAGTGGTTCTTAGTGTGTATCTATTTTATCCTTCTCCCCTAATACCGCTAACATTTCGTTAATCTGCACAACTCACTTCTCCTCAAACTTGTTTGTTTTTCCTGTCCCCATGTTTATGATCAGCTCTCAGTCTGCAATACTCTCTGTGATTTGTTGAAATCATACTCACTTTAAGTATTTAAAAGTGATTTCTTGCATGAGTCATTTTCTGATTCTCCAAACAAGTTACATTTTTCGACAGCTCTTTAGCTCCCAAAGCACTTTATAACTCTGTTTTCAAATTTATTATACTCTGCAATTCATAATAGAACATGGGCTTTGCAGCCAGTGGTCCTTCAAAATCACTGCCCATTGGCTGGCAAGCTTGGGCAAGTTTCTTAACTTCTCCAGGCTTCAATAAGCTCATTTGTAAAATGTGGATAGTAATACCTACCTGAAAATATTGTGTGGATTAAATCAGCTGAAGTGTCTGGCACATGAGAGGTGGCATGTTAATAACATATCTTGGAATACATTAATGTGTATGATTTTCTTATCCATTATATAACATTGTTACCTTCATGAAAACAGGCTCCATGTTTCATCCAATTTTGTATCACCTATTTCTACATAGTACATGGTAAATTCACATTTTATAGGGACGATTTTACAAATCTGTTGAAATATTATTTATTGCTAGAGCATTTAAAAGTTTATTTTTCAAAGTGTTATTATATTGAACTTTGTACCATGCATAACTGTTGTGAAAATGAGTTATATCTTTTGGCAGATTCGATGCTTTAGAGGAATATTTGGTAGGGAAACTATTAACTGCAAAATACAAAGGCTTTCTGCCACAATATTTGGGTTTCATGTTAAACGTATCAATATTATAAATTTTACATGTTAAAATATATACTGTTCATGGCATTTATAAATCAATTCTAATAATTTATATTCAAAGAATTGCATCTACTTTATGTGTTCAGTATGATTTTTTTTTTTTTCAAGATTGAGTCTCTGTTGCCCAGACTAGAGTTCAGTGGCATGATCTCGGCTCACTGCAATCTCCACCTGCAGGTTCAAGTGATTCTCATCCCTCAGTCTCCCCAGTAGCTGGGACTACAGGCATGCACCACCATGCCTGGCTAATTTTTGTACTTTTAGTAGAGACAGTGTTTCACCATGTTGGCCACACTGGTCTCGAACACTTGACTTCAGATGATCGGCCCGCCTCAGCCTCCCAAAATGCATGTATTACAGGCATGAGACACTGGACCAGGCCAGTATGATGAGTTGTAACAAATATGTAAAGCTGTGTAACCACCATGATCAACATGGTGAACATTCACACTACTGCAAAAGGTTTTCTGTATTTATTCTTAGTCTCCTCTCCTTACAGGCATCCCCAACTTCAGTAAACAACATTTTTTGTTTTCTGTCCCTTTAGATTGGATTTTGCTCTTCTAGAGTTTTATATAAAAGTAATCATATACCATATAATATTTTGTGTCTGGCTTCTTTTGCTCAGCACAAAGTTAATGAGATTCATTCATGTGACATGTACAATAGTATGTTCCTTTTTATTGCTGAGTACTATTCCATTGTATGAATACACTACACTCTGTTTATTCATTCACACATTGATGGGCACGTGAGTTATTTTCAGTTTGGAGTTACTACGACTAAAGCTGCTATGAACATTTGGTTTCAAGACTTAGTGTAGACATATGTTTTTATGTCTCTTGGTTAAATACCAAGAGTGAAATTACTGGATCATATGCTAAGTGTATATTGATGTAAGAAATTGCCAAATTATTTTCCAAAGCAGTATTCTTTTCAACCTTGTATGAGAATGCCAGTCCTTGCTAACATTTTAATATATTAGCCACTTGAGTGGCTGTGTGGTGCTATCTCATTGTGGGTTTAATTTGCATTTCCCAAATGACTAATAAGATTGAGCACTTTTGCATGTGCTATTGGCCATTTCTTTTTTACTTTTTTTTTTTGAGATGGAGTTTCGCTCTTGTAGCCCAGGCTGGAGTGCTGTGGTGCCATCTCGGCTCACTGCAACCTCTGCCTCCCAAGTTCAAGTGATTCTCCTGCCTCAGACTCCCAAGTAGCTGAGATTACAAGGGCATGCCACCACGCCCAGCTAATTTTTGTATTTGTAGTAGAGACGGGGTTTTGCCATGTTGGCCAAGGTGGTCTCAAACTCCTGACCTCAGGTGATCTGCCTGCCTCAGCCTCCCAAAGTGCTGAGATTACAGGCATGAGCCACAGTGCCCGGCCGGCTATTGGTCATTTCTATATCTTTTTGAAGTGTGAATTCAAATCTTTTGCTCATTTCAAAAAATTGAATTGTTTTGTTAAGTTGTAAGCTTTCGTTATATGTTCTGTGTTGCAGGAAGTTAGGGACCCCAAATGGAGAGACCGGCTGGAACCACAGCAGAAGAACATAAATTGTGAAGATTTCATGGACATTTATCAGTTCCCAAAATTAATACTTTCATAATTTCTTACGCCTGTCTTTACTTTAATCTCTTATTCCCGTTATCTTCATAAGCTGAGAATGTATGTCACCTCAGGACCACTATTGTACAAACTGAGTGTAAAACATGTGTGTTTGAACAATATGAGATCAGTGCACCTTGAAACAGAACAGAATAACAGTAATTTTCAGGGAACAAGGAACGACAACCATAAGGTCTGACTGCCTGCGAGGTCAGGCAGAATACAGCCATATTTTTCTTCTTGCAGAGAACCTATAAATGGACATGCAAGTAGGAGAGATATCACTGAATTCTTTTCCCAGCAAGGAATATTAATAATTAATACCTTGGGGAAGGAATGCATTCCTGGGGGGAGGTCTATAAACAGTCGCTCTGGAAGTGTCTGTCTTATGTGGTTGAGATAAGGACTGAAATACGCCCTGGTCTACTGCAGTACCCTCAGGCTCACTAGGGTGGGGGAAAAAACCCACCCTGGTGAAATTGAGGTCAGACTGGTTCTCTGCTCTCGAACCCTGTTTTCTGTTAAGATGTTTATCAAGACAATACGTGCACAGCGGGACATAGACCCTCATCAGTAATTCTCATTTTGCCCTTGCCTTGTGATCTTTATTGCCCTTTGAAGCATGTGATCTTTGTGACCTACTCCCTGTTTGTACACCCCCCTCCCCTTTTAAAATCCCTAATAAAAACTTGCTGATTTTGCAGCTCAGGGGACATCACGGACCTACCGATAGGTGTTACCCCTGGAGCCCAGCTGTAAAATTCCTCTGTTTGTACTCTTTTTCTTTATTTCTCAGACCGGCCAACACTTAGGGAAAATAGAAAGAACCTACACTGAAATATTGGGGGCTGGTTCCCCCGATAGTTCTAGATACAAATTCCTTGTTAGAGACATCTGTTGTGAATATTTTCACTTTTTTAAGGTTGTCTTGAAAACACAGATGTTTCCCATTTTGATGAAGTTCAATCTGTCTTTTATTTCCTTTTTATGATTAGTGCTTTTTTTTTCCTCCAAAATCGTCACCTTCCCCAAAGTCAAAAAGATTGTTCTATATTTTCTTAGAAATTATGTAATTATAGCTTCATGATTAGGTCTGTCATTCATTTCAACTTAATATTTGTCTATGGTGTGAGGTAAGGTTCAAGATTTATTTTTTGATATGGGTATCCAGTCATTTCATTGATTGAAAACATTATATTTTCCACACGGAAATTACCTTAGCTTCTTATGAAAATCAATTGACCATATACATATAGGTCTATACCTGGACTTGATTCTGTTTCACTGATCTATATGTCTCACCTTATGCATACTACAGTGTGTTGAAAACCAGTTTTATAGTAAGTCTTTAAACTAGATGTATGTGTGCTCCAACTTTCTTCTTCCTATGCACCTCTGTATGAATTTTATAGTTAGCTTGTCAAGTTAAAAAAAAGTCTGCTGGGATTTCGAGAGAATTGACATTTTAACAGTATGGAGTCTTCCAATTCATGAACAGGGAACTGCTATTTATTTAGATCTTTCATTTCTCTCAGCAGCAATTTATAATTTTGAGCAGTGATTTATAATTTTCAGTGTATATGTGTCACGCATATTTTGTGAAATTTATCCCTATATAGTTCATGTTTTGGGATGCTGATTAACATGGTATGGTTTATTTTAAATTTCATTTTCCAGTTGTTCTGTGTACATACGTAGAAAAACCATTGATTTTTGTTATGTTGATCTTGTATCCTGCCACTAGTTCACTAGTTCCAGTAGGCTTTTTTTTTTTTAGGATTCCTCGAGATTCCTAGGATTTTCTAGGAAACACATTGCTCTCATTTGCAAATAGTTTTACTTCTTTCTTCCCTTTATTTTATTTTTATTCTTTTTTGAGATGAAGTCTTGCTCTATCACCCAGGCTGGAGTGCAATGGGGCGATCTCAGCTCACTGCAACCTGTGCCTCCTGGGTTCAAGCAATTCTCCTGCCTCAGCCTCCAGAGTAGCTAGGATTACAGGCGCCCACCACCATGCCCCGCTAATTTTTGTATTTTTAGTAGAGATGGGTTTCACCATGTTAGGCTGGCTGGCCTCGAACTCCTAACCTCAAGTGATCCGCCTGCCTCGGCCTCCCAAAGTGCTGGGATTACAGGGGTGAGCCACCACACCCAGCCTTCCTTTCCTTTTTTTTGAGACAGAGTTTCACTCTGTCATTCAGGTTGGAGTGCAATGGCCAATCTCGGCTCACGATTTTAAAAAATTATTTCCACTAAGGAAACTGAGGCATGGAGAGGTTACATCGTCCAAGTTCACACAGCTAATAAAATGGGAGGAGTCAGGAATTTGGGGGTTGTATTTCAGTAACTGGACTCCGGAGCCTGACTTCTTAACTGTATGCTTTGAGGGGACAGAGTAAAGAGTTAAGAGGGGAAAGCATAGGGATTGAGAGGAGAGAAAGTAGGAAACAGTGGGATTCTATCTTCCTTGCTGGAAAGAGTTCCTGTTGGCCCAGTGGCTAGGTTGCCTGTATCTGTACAAATGTTTCTTCTTTGCTGCCCTTGCCTTGTCATGTCCTTTCCTCCAGCTCCCCTAAGACATCGAACATTCTACACTGAATTGACCTCAATGCCTTCAACCCGTGGACTTGGTGTCACGCGCGTCCGTGTGAAGAGACCATCAAACAGGCTTTGTGTGAGCAACAGGGATGTTTATTTCGCCTGGGTGCAGGCGGACTGAGTCTGAAAAGAGAGTCAGCAAAGGGAGATAGGGGTGGGGCCGTTTCATAGGATTTGGGTAGGTAGTGGAAAATTACAGTCAAAGGGGGTTGTTCTCTGGCCAGCAGGGGGTCACAAGGTGCTCAGTGGGGGAGCTTCTGAGCCAGGAGAAGGAATTTCACAAGGTCATGTCATCAGTTAAAGCAGGAACCAGCCATTTTCACTTCTTTTGTGATTCTTCAGTTACTTCAGGCCATCTGGATGTATACGTGGGTGCCGGTCAGAGGGGATATGATGGCTTAGCTTGGGCTCAGAGGCCTAATACTTGGTAGACACACACACACAAACACACACACACACACACAGACACACACACACGCTCCGGTAAAATTCACACAAGTGGGGCCGGAAGAGGTGGCTCACGCCTGTAATCCCAGCACTTTGGGAAGCCAAGACGGGTGGATCACTTGAGGCCAGGAGTTCAGGAGCAGCCTGGCAAACATGGTGAAACCGTCTCTACTAAAAATAACAAAAATCAGCCGGGCGTGGTGGTGCATGACTGTAGTTCCAGCTACTTGGGAGGCTGAGGCAGGAGAATCTCTTGAATCAGGGAGGCGGAGGTTGCAGTGAGCCGAGATCACACCACTGCACTCCAGACTCTAAAAAAATAAATCATGCAAGTGGGACGGTCTTCTCACTGTTAGAAGAACTGTTGGACTACCTGTTGGACTCCCTGGTAAACGGGAAACAGGGCGAAATGGGCGTTTCTTCCCCAGAAGCTCTTAAGAATGAATGAATGTTTGACCCAGCGCTGTGGCTCAGGCTTGTAATCACAGACCTTTGGGAGGCAGAGGTGGGAAGATCGCTAGAGCCCACGAAGTTGCAGTGAGCTATATTCGAGTCACTGCCCTCCAGCCTGGGAGACAGACTGAGACCGCGTCTCTAAAAAGAAAAGAATGAGCGGCAGGAAGATCCCGCTCCCTGCCTGCGCATTGAGAAACTGCCTTACAAAAGGCCAGGCGGGCAGAGCCACGCCAAGTTCAGGTGCATTCCCTGTGTCCCCATTAAATACTCGCAGGGCGCACATCGCCAGGGCTCAAGGCGTCTGGGCGTCTCTCTATGAAGAGGCCCCCAGCTAGAGAGGCGGGTGCACTTTCCTCGGGAGCGGAAACTACAGCGCCGCCTGGAAAGCGTGCCGGGGGTCACGGGTTCTGGATCCCCATTGCCGGGGCCAGGCGTTCTGGCCCCCAAGCCGCGCGCGCTCCCAAGGGGCGGGGCGGGGCGGGGGCGTGGCGGGCAGTGGCCGGGGGCGTCCGCTCCTCCCCCTCGCGGTTCGGCTGGCTCCGCCGAGCCCCCTGCGCGTGGCACATGGGGCGCCTGACGGAGGCAGCGGCATTGGGCAGCGGTGCTCGGGCTGCGCGCTGGGCAGGGTCCCCTCCCACGCTCCTGCTACTCTCTCCCACGTCCCCCGGGTGCGCGGCCACCATGGCGTCCAGCGACGAGGACGGCACCAACGGCGGCGCCTCGGAGGCCGGCGAGGACCGGGAGGCCCCCGGCAAGCGGAGGCGCCTGGGGCTCTTGGCCACCGCCTGGCTCACCTTCTACAACATCGCCATGACCGCGGGGTACGCGCGCCGCGGGGCGCCCTCGGGCCCACCCCGCGCCGCGGTCCGCGGAGGTTCCGGGCTCAGGGGGCGCGGGCCGGGGTATGAGGGGCGCGGGGGGTGCGGGCAGCGGCCGTGGGGGAAGGGAGCTGTCGCCGCGGCCACCGCCGGGGTTGAATGGAGCGGGCGGGGGGGCCGGGCCCTGCGCTCCGGGCATTGCCTAATACGGTGCACGGCGGGGCGCTGGCCGGAGGTTAAGTATAGACCCGGGCAGGAATGCGGGGCCGGCCGGCGGGGGAGGCGGCTGCGGCCTGGGCGCCGCTGCCTTCGCTGCTGTTGAAGGAGCGCCGTGCCCTGGCCACCCGATGGTCTCCAGAGCGCGGAGCCTCATGCTGCGATCACTGGGCAGAGTTTTCTCCCCTGTTAATTTCACCGTGACTTTTTTTTTTTTTTTTTTTTTTTTTTAAAGCACAGCACGTCTTAGAGCTTGTCACTTTGGACGATTTTGAAATAACCAACCCCTTTATCTCAGCCTGGAGCTCCTGCCCAGCATCTTTATGGCCTCAGACTCCGTGGCTGATACTCTGGACCTTGATTTTTGGCTTTGAGTATGACTTGCAAGTTAAGGTTACACAATGACTGTCGCTCTTCGCAGAGCTGTCAAAGTGACTTCTGTGTCAACTGCTTCTCAAAAACTGTTGAGAAAATGCTTTTCTATTTCTAATTGCACTGCCTTTTAAAAAAGTTATTTTCCCATTATCACTCGAAGTATTAACTTATGTAAATGCGAGGAAAAGTTTAGTATTTTTATTTTTATTTTTCATTTTAATTTTTGAGACGGAGTCTCGCTGTGTCGCCCAGGCTGGAGTGCAGTGGCGCGATCTCGGCTCACTGCAAGCTCCGCCTTCCGGGTTCACGCTGTTCTCCTGCCTCAGCCTCCCGAGTAGCTGGGACTACAGGCCCCTGCCACCACGCCCGGCTTTTTTGTATTTTTAGTAGAGACGGGGTTTCACCGTGTTAGCCAGGATGGTCTCGATCTCCTGACCTTGTGATCCGCCCGCCTCGACCTCCCAAAGTGCTGGGATTACAGGCGTGAGCCACCGTGCCCGGCCAGTATTTCGTTTTATTTTTTAGACGGAGTCTCACTCTGTCGCCAGACTGGAGTGCCCTGGTGCGATCTCCACTCACTGACAACCTCCGCCTCCGGTGTTCAGGGTGTTCAAGCGATTCTCCTGCCTTGGCCTCCAGAGTAGCGGGGACTACAAGCGTGTGCCACCACGCCCCGCTAATTTTTGTATTTTTGGTAGAGACGGGGTATCACCATGTTGGCCAGGCTGGTCTCGAACTCCTGACCTTAAATGATTCCCCCACCTCGGCCTCCCAATATGCTGGGATTACAGGTGTGAGCCACCGCACCGAGCCTAATATTTTATTTTAATTTTTTAAAAATAGAGATGGGCTCTCACTGTGTTGGCTAGGCTGGTCTCAAACTCCTGGCCTTAAGCAATCCTCCCACCTCGACCTCCAAAAGTGCTGGGATTACCACTCCCGGCTTAATATTTTAAACTTTCTCCAGGGTTTATAGAAAAATGTGATTGACAAAGATTTAATAAATCTTTACCTATGGTGATTGAGTTTCTATTATGTGCTTAGCATATGATACTGAATACCAAATACAGTTCACACAAATGTTATTTGAGGATTTACTATGCAGGGGACTGTGTTGCTTATTTTACGTGTATTTTTAGTCCTTTAAAGTCCTGTGAGGGGCACATTATATTACATTATATAGATTAGAAAAGTGAGGCACAGACACTTGCCCAAGATCACAGCCAGCAAGTGTCAGTCAAACATGGGCTTCAACCCAGACTCTCTGACTTCACCGTCCTGCTACTTCATCTTTCTTTCTTCCTAAATTATAATCTTGGAAAGAGAGAAAACTAATGTATTTACAACAATTCAGTAGTCACCAAATGCTGCCGCCTTTAAATGCATTCGGAACTGAAAGAATTCTCTCTCTTCTGTGATAGTCCGGTTAATAAACGTTTCCTTTTCTTTTCTTCTTCTTCCTTTTTTTTTTTCTTGTTTTTCTTTTTTAAGGCAAGGCCTTGCTGTGTTTTCAAGGCTGGAGTGCAGTGGTGCTTACTGCAGCCTCAACCCCCAAGCTCAAGGCGATCCTCTTGCCTCAGCCTCCTGAGTAGCTGGGACTACAGGCGCACACCACCATCCCCAGCTAATTAAAAATAATTTTTGTAGAGTAGGCTGGGCACAGTGGCTCACGTCTGTAGTCCCAGCACTTTGGGAGACTGAGTTGGGTGGATCGCTTGAGGCCAGGAGTTCGAGACCAGCCTGGCCAACATGGCAAAACCCCGTCTCTATTAAAAATACAAAAATTAGCCGGACGTGGTGGCACACGACTGTAATCTCAGCTACTTATAAGGCTGAGGCATGAGAATCGCTTGAACCCAGAAGGCTGAGAGAGAATGCTACTGCACTCCAGTCTGGATGACAGAGCGAGACTCTGTCTCACACACAAAAATAAAATAATAATAATTTCTGTAAAGACAGGTTTTCGCTATATTGCCCAGGATGTTCTCAAGTGATGCTCCCACGTCGGCTTCCCAAAGTGCTGGGATTACAGGTGTGAGCCACCACACCTAGCCAGTAGACATTTTGAAATATCTGCCTTGTGTTAACTGGGTGTCTGTCCCTTCTCTCTTCAATTGACTCTCTCTGTTGAAAGCCAACTTATATTTCAAAAATGAACATCAATGCATAGCTCCAGTTTAAAGACTTCAGTGACTCTCTGCCACCTCCATCCTGACATAAGGGATTCAGGCTGTCTGCCATTCAAGGCTTTTTGCAATCTGCTCCCGAGTCCCCTTTCCAGTCAACTTGAATTTGGTATCTCTGACTCACTCTTCCCTCAAAGCATCATGTATTTTCACAGCACTCTGCTTCTTTGCTCAGATTTTTCACTTTTGTATAATGTTCTCCTAGTATTCCCATGACTTCTAATCAGATAGACCTCTTTGAAGTTTTCCCGGTCTCCTGCCTTACCTGGCGCAGAATTAAATGCTTTCTCCATTCTGTCCGTCTGACCCTTCTCTGGCAAATCAGGGCTTATTCTAAACTTGTCTCCCTCTGCCTCTATTGAGATGTTTCCTCGTCATATTTACAAAATAAAGGATACTGAAATGGAATAATCTCTGTAACTGACTCTTCGGAGGCTTTCTAGAGGCATTGAGATTTGAAGAAGGAATAAGATGTGCATACATAGAGAGTAGACATTTCAGGTGATATAAATTCTGGAAATAGGCATGATATGCAAGCCTGATGTATTCTCTTGATTGAACTGGAGGATGCTGTTGGGAAATAGTGGTAAATAAGGTTGAAGAAGTTGTAGTGTTGAAATTGGGACAAGAACTTACATGTTTCATGGGGTGGACAGCAGAGGACTAGTTGAGGTTCTTTTTGTTCATTTAACTTATTTTATTTCTCTTAGCAGAACTTTGGCACGTTTATTATGTTTTTTGTAATAATTTTCAAAACAAGCTGGGAACAGTGGTATGCACCTGTAATCCCAGCTACTCAGGAGACTGAGGTAGGAGGATTGCTTGAGCCCAGTAGTTTAAGACCAGCCTGGGCCGCATAACAAGACCCCATCTCAAAAGCAAAACACACAGACACACACACACACACACACACACACACACCCCAAATTGCAAAGGGAACTGTATTTAAGAAATCTTATAAAATTGTGCATAAATGTAAAAAACAACTCATCATTTTATAAGCCTATCACATACTTTCATTTTCTTTTTATCATTCATATGAATATCTGACCTCTTCCAAGTTTTTACTGAAAACCACATTCTCAAGGAGGCCTTACCTGGCCATCTTAAGTTGAATAGTGAAACACATACTCCTTATCTCCCTTGCCTGTTTATTTTTCTCCATCCCACTTTCTTTCATATGACTGTACAATACATTTTACTTATTCGCAGGGCTTATTGTCTGTCATCTCCATTAGAGTGTAAACTCCATGAAGTACTCAATACATATTTGAATGAATGAATGAGTGAATGTATTACAGCACTGTTATAATATCTGCTTTATTGTATATTTTTCCATTTTCACTTAATAGTCTGTCAGGTTTTCATATGGTTTTCTTTCTTTTTCTTTCTTTTTTTTTTTGAGATGGAGTTTCGCACTGTTGTCCAGGCTGGGGTGCAATGGCACGATCTGGACTCACTGCAAACTCCACCTCCGGGGTTCATGCCATACTCCTGCCTCAGCCTCCCGAGTACCTGGGACTACAGGCGCCTGCCACCACGCCCAGCTTTTTTTTTTTGTATTTTTAGTAGAGATGGGGTTTCACCATGTTAGCCAGGATGGTCTCAATCTCCTGACCTCATGATCCGCCCACCTCGGCCTCCGAAAGTGCTGGGATTACAAGCATGAGCCACTGCGCCTGGCCATATGGTTTTCATAATTACACTTTTTGATAGTTACATATGAGTGTATAGAATTAATACACAATAATGGATTAAATCATGCCCCTAATGACATTTTACTTTTATTTGTTTCTGTTCAATTAGTGGCTTAGTGTAATAAATTCCCAGAAGTAGAATTATACCTTTAAAGGATGTAGGGATTTTTGGGGTTTTTTTTGTTGGGGGGATGGGGTCTAGCTTTGTTGCCTAGGCTGGCCTCAAACTCCTGGCTCAAGCGATCTTCCTGCGTTCACCTCCTGAGTAGCTGGGATTACAGGTGAGTGCTACTACCATGCCTGGCAGATGTAAGGATTTTTTTTTTTTTTTTTTTTTGAGATGGAGTCTCACTCTGTCACCCAGGCTGGAGGGCAGTGGTACAATCTCAGCTCACTGCAAGCTCCGCCTCCCGGGTTCATGCCATTCTCCTGCCTCAGCCTCCTGAGTAGCTGGGACTACAGGTGCCCACCACCACACCCAGCTAATTTCACCCAGCTAATTTTTTTTTTTTTTGTATTTTTTAGTAGAAATGGGGTTTCACTGTGTTAGCCAGGATGGTCTCAATCTCCTGACCTCGTGATCTCAATCTCCTGACCTCGTCATCTGCCCACCTCAGCCTCCCAAAGTGCTGGGATTACAGGCATGAGCCACTGCGCCCGGCCAGATGTAAGGATTTTTATGGCACTTGCTCATAATAGGGAAGTGGCATTTCTCTCCCTCCCTCTCTCTCTCTCTCTCTTTCCGACAAATACTTTTGAGCCCGTATATATAAATGCATTGTCCTTCAAATACTTTAGGCCTTGTCCTTAAAGCAGGGTAACCTGGGGCATTAATGTATAAACAACAATTGCACTAAAATAATGAGATAAGTGCTAAGCAGATGTGTCAGAGGACGGACAGGGAGAATTACAGAAAGTTTTCTGTGAGAGATCACAGCATTTAAACGGAGCGGTGAAGGACTTAGTAAGCATAAGCGGGGAAACAGCATGAGTTAGAGGACAGAGATCTGAAACTGCAAGACATCTGTTACGGCATCAAGAAGAGGGCCTGGGCCGGGCGCGGTGGCTCACGCCTGTAATCCCAGCACTTGAGGCCAAGGCGAGCGGATCACGAGGTCAGGAGATCCAGACCATCCTGGCTAACACAGTGAAATCCCATCTCAACTAAAAATACAAAAAAGTAGCTGGGTACGGTGGCATGCACCCATAGTCCCAGCTACTCGGGAGGCTGAGGCAGGAGAATCGCTTGAACCCGGGAGGCAGAGGTTGCAGTGAGCCGAGAGCACGCCACTGCACTCCAGCCTGGGGGACAGAGCGAGACTCTGTCTCCAAAATAAAAAAAGAAGAGGGCCTGAAGTGTAGAGTGGGAAATGAAGACGGACAGGTAGCTTGAGCCATTGCACTGGGCCTTAGATGCTTTGCTAACATGTTTGGATTTTAGTCTGTACACAATACAGAAAGGTGTGGTTTAAAGGTTGTGTCTCATTCCTTTGTAGCTGGGTAACCTCAGATAAGCTACTTAACCTCTCTGACTCTTAGTTTTCTCATCTGTAAAGTTGGAACAGCACAACTACTTAGCTAGCTTATAAAGGAATAAAGAGATAATGGATATGAAGTTCTTAGCAGGATGCCTGCTGCACAGTGGATATTTAAAATGTTCATTTTTATTCCTAGTGGTTTATTTAAAATACTTTTTTTTTTTTTTTTTTTTAAGACAGAGTCTGGCTCTGGAGTGCAGTAGCACCAGCTCAGCTCACTGCTCAGCCTCCCAGGCTCAAGTGATCCTCCCACCTCAGCCTCCTGACCAGCTGGGACTACAGGCACATGCCACCACATGGCTATTTTTAAAATTTTTTGTAGAGACAAGGTTTTGCCATGTTGCCCAGGCTGGTCTTGAACTCCTGGGCCCAAGCAATCCACCCATCAGCTTCTTGTGTGGCTGGGATGACAGGTGTTGCGCTACCACGCCTGGCTAATTTTCTTGTATTTTTAGTAAAGACGGGGTTTCACCAGCTTGGTCAGGCTGGTCTCAAACTCCTGACCTCAAGTGATCCACCCGCCTTGGCCTGCCAAAGTGTAATTTCTTATGAAACTGCCAAACTGGTTTCCAAAGTGGTTATACCCTTTTATCTTCCCTCTGGCAATGAATAGGACTTCCCATTGGTGCACATCCTTCCCAACCCTTGCTGTGGTCAGTCATTGTAATTTTAGACATTCTGAGAAGAAGTATATTGTGTTATCTCTTTGGGATTTTGATTTTGTTTTCCCTAGTAACTAATGATACTGAGTATCTTTTCGTGTGCTTCACTTGCCAATCGTATATCTTCTTGGGTATAGTGTTGGTTCAAATCTTTTGCCCATTTTTAGCTGGGCATGGTGGCTCACGCCTGTAATCCCAGCACTTTAGGAAGCCGAGGTGAGTGGATCACGAGGTCAGGAGATCGAGACCATCCTGGCTAACACCGTGAAACCCTGTTTCTATTAAAAGCAGGACAAATTAGCTGGGCGTGGTGGCAGGCGCCTATAGTCTCAGCTACTCTGGAGGCTGAGGCAGGAGAATGGTGTGAACCCGGAGGTGGAGCTTGCAGTGAGCCAAGATCGTTCCACTGCACTCTAGCCTGGGCAACAGACTGAGACTCCATCTCAAAAAAAAAAAAAAAAAAAAAAAGAAAAAAGAAAAAAAGAAAACCTTTTGCCCATTTTTTTCTTTAATGGGCTGTTTGATTTCCTATTACTGAGTTTTGAAAGTTCTTTATACAATCTGGATACAAGTGCTTTACATGATTTGCAAATATTTTCTTCCAGTTTGGGCTTGACTTTTTATTCTTTTAACAGCGCCTTTCAAAGAGCAGGTGTCTTAATCTTAGTGAAAATCAGTTTCTCGGGTGTTTTTTCTTTTATGAATCTTTCAGCTTGACTCATTATTGGCATGAGTGCTGGTGTACAATCAGTGGAAGCACTCACAAATTGGCTGCTAAAGGAAAGTATAACTTTTATCTAGAAAAGGCAGTTTAGATGTGTCAGTGAACAATGTATGAAAGTATGGGCCAGACATGGTGGCTCACGCCTGTAATCCCAGCACTTTGGGAGGCTGAGGCAGGCAGATCACTAGAGGTCAGGAGTTCGAGACCAGCCTGGCCAGCATGTTGAAACCCCATCTCTACTAAAAATACAAAAATTAGCTGGATGTGGTGGCAGGTACCTGTAATCCCAGCCACTCTGGAGGCTGAGGCATGAGAATCACTTGAACCTGGGAGGTTGAGGTTGCAGTGAGCTGAAATTGCATCAGACTGGGCGACAGAGCAAGACTCCATCTCAAAAAAAAAAAAAAGAAAGTATGGAGTGTATGAAAGTTGAAGACCATCTTCGGTACAAGCCTCCAAATGGCTAAAGGAGGTATACAAAGGAAATAGCAAGCTAGAATATTGTTTTTCAATAATTATTGAAATAATGGATCTAGGCAATGATCATCAGTAACTGCTAGTATCACAAAAGAGAGAGTCTGGCCAGGTGCAGTGGCTCACACCTGTAATCCCATTACTTTGGGAGGTTGAGGCAGGCAGATGGCTTGAGCCCAGGAGTTCAAGATTAGCCTAGGCAATGTAGGGAGACCCCATCTCTACCAAAAAAAAAAAAACAAAACCCACAACAGCAAGAACAATAATGAGCCAGGTGTGATGGTACACCCCTATGGTCCCAGCTATTCGGGAGGCTGAGGTGGGAAGATTGCTGAAGCGTGGGAACCCAAGGCTGCCATGAGCCACAGGCACACCACTCACTCCAGCCTGGGGGCCACAGCGAGAATCTGTCTAAAAAAAAAAAAATCCTAATTGCAGAAATTCCAATTGCTTTTGAAATATTTTCTGTTTGTTTTATTATAGTTACTAAGCAGATGGATGAAGGAAGTTCAAAACTAGTTCAATACAGGACCCTTAGAAGACTTTGACTGTCACCCCTTGTGATGGAGGGCTTAGGAAGTGAACCCTGATTCAATTGGCTCCTGGCCTTATTTATGGAAAAACAGACAAGAGGTTAGAATAGATGGTTCGATGGGTCCTTTCAAACCCCTGAGTCTGTTAATTTCTTTTATTTCCCACAGTTTAGTGAGTGGCATGATCATGATACTGTGCTAGGTGGTACAATACTGCCACCTATGGAACAACAGTAGAACTTGTTATAATGTTAACGATGCATGGAGTTTTATACAATGCTGTTTAAAAATGTAGAAAACTTGCCGTCCAAATGACTCCTTTGATTGGTAGGTTAATAATTGCCTCTCAAACTTATCTTTTGTGGACATCTGATTTGGATTCACCTGAAAAAGACAAGCGTATGGAAAATGTGAATGAAAATATCTTAATAAACCTTTTGTTTTCTTAGAAGAAATACGGGGATTTGGAATTGAAGATAATAAAATCATAACACTTTAGTTGTGGAAGGTACCTAAAGCATGATTCAAATTAGTGCCACAGGATCAGTCCAGCACTGAGTTCAGTGTCGGCACTCACATGAGATGAATCCATCAGTCATAGCCACAGTGAAGCTAGGGAAGAGTGGAAAGGGGTCAGGACTAGGGAGTCTAGAAACTACACAGGTTCTGTTTCAGACTCAATCATTAACTTACTCTTAAGACTCAGGTAAGTAACTCAATGTCTCTGGAAGATGATTTTCTCATCTAAAAGAGTGGCCTTCAAACTTTTTGGATAGCATGCTACTATCAATTAAAATATTTGAGCATAGGCTCTCCATATAACATAAAAAATATAATGTAAATGTGAATTGCTATGATTAGCTGGTATCTCAGGGCACAGTATATACTTAGAGCCAGACTGATACAGCATAGTGGCTTAAGAGCATATACTCTGAGCTTAGTGGTGGCTGTGTGACCCTCTCTGCCTATTTTTCAGTAGTGAAATAGGATAATAGAAGACCTTCATATTCAATAGGATAATAGAAGACCCTCATATTCAATAAAATAACCTCACAGGGTTATTGTGAGGATTTGCGGTTAGTATGTTATGCATTGAAAACAGTGTCTAGGACATAGAAAGCACTCTGACAATACACTTATTATTGTCATTGTTATTACCATGAATATGTCTGCATTTCAAAGGTCCTTGTGTTCCTTTCAGATACTTACTTGACTTCTTGCCAATCTGATGAACAAGTCACTGCTTTTACCTTATGTTCTAGGAATAGAAGTGTCATTCTGCCATCTTATTGTTCTCTTGAGCACGCATTTTCATCAGATTCAGTTAGTAGATTCTTTGCAGGAATCTTTTCAAGCCATTGGTCCACTGTATGAGTGTTGTTTGTTTTAAAAAGTTAAAACTGCATGATAATTTTATATTTCATAAATCCACTTACTAGACTCTTTGGAGACTATCTAAAAAGACTAGGGTAGCTCCTCATTTCCCTGGGTGAGTTATTAGAGCTTTTAAAAAGCTACAGATGAGGTAAGTTACTTAAACGTGCTTTTGTAATTGCAAGGGAAACTGGAAAAAAATAACTTCTTATTGATGACTTTAGAAAGAGTAAGAAGTAGTATGAGACAGCTGGTCTCTACAAGTCTAGCCTACATTTAAAGTACCATTACTTCACAGAACATAAGCTATATTTATATGCAAACGTAAGTTTAATAGCGAGGGCATATAGTATTTCTTTTTTCTTTCTCTCTCTCTCTCTCTTTTTTTTTTTTTTTTTTGATACAGGGTCTCTGTTGCACAGGCTGGATTACAGTGGCACAAACATGGCTTACTGCAACCAGAGCCTCTGTGCTCAAGTGATTCTCCCACCTCAGCCTTCCAAGTAGCTGGAATCACAGGCATGTGCCACCATGCCTCTAAAATTTTTTTTGTAGAGACGGGATCTTGCCATGTTGCCCAGGCTGTTTTTTCTTTTCTTTTTTTTCTTTTTCTTTTTCTTTTCTTTCTTTTTTTTTTTTTTTTTTTGTGTGAAACAGAGTCTCACTCTGTCACCCAGGCTAGAGTGCAGTGGCACCATCTCAGCTCACTGCAACCTCCGCCTCACGGGTTCAAACAATTCTCCTGTCTCAGCCTCCCAAGTAGCTGGGACTACAGGTGCCCACCACCACATCTGGCTAATTTTTGTATTTTTAATAGAGACGGGGTTTTGCTGTGTTGGCCAGGCTGGTGTCGAACTCCTGACCTCAGGTGATCCACCCACCTCAACCTTCCAAGGTGTTGGGATTACAGGGGTGCGCCACTGTGCCTGTCCCTTTTTTTTTTTTTTTTTTTTTTTTGAGACGGTGTCTTGCTCTGTCGCCCAGGCTGGAGTGCAGTGGCCGGATCTCAGCTCACTGCAAGCTCCGCCTCCTGGGTTTACGCCATTCTTCTGCCTCAGCCTCCCGAGTAGCTGGGACTACAGGCGCCAGCCACCTTGCCCGGCTAGTTTTTTGTATTTTTTTAGTAGAGACGGGGTTTCACTCTGTTAGCCAGGATGGTCTCGATCTCTTGACCTCGTGATCCGCCTGTCTCGGCCTCCCAAAGTGCTGGGATTACAGGCTTGAGCCACCGCGCCCGGCCCCCTTTTTTTTTTTAAGCAACCTTTTTGAAAGCAGGCCCATGGCTGATCTACCTGTGGCTTGGCAATTGTTGTCATTGTTGTTGTTGTTTTAGTGAAAATTAAGTAAATATTAATTGATGACTTTTTTTTTGTCCCGAGATGGAGTCTTGCTCTGTCACCCAGGCTGGAGTGCAGTGGTGTGATCTCTGCTCACTGCAACCTCCACCTCCCGGGTTGGAGCGATTCTGCTGCCTCAGCCTCCCGAGTAGTTGGGACTACAGGCGTGCGCCACCACGTCTGGCTAATTTTTGTATTTTTAGTAGAGACGGGGTTTCACCGTGTTGGCCAGACTGGTCTCGAACTTCTGGCCTCAGGTGATCCGCCTGCCTCTGCCTTCCAAAGTGCTGGGATTCCAGGCGTGAGCCGCTGCACCCGACCCACTTAACCTTTTTAAAGTATAAGTTCAGTGGCATTAAGTACATTCACATTTTTGTGTAACTATTACTTCCTTCTGTCTCCATAACTTTTCATCTTGCAAAACTGAAACTCTGCACCCAGTGAACACTAACTCCTCATTGCCCCATCTGTCCCCAGCCCCTAGCCACCACTATCCTACTTTCTGTCTCTATGAATTTGACTACCCTAGGCATACCTCATATAAATTAAATCATACACGCTAGGCATGGCGGCTCACATCATGTAATTCCAGCACTTTGGGAGGCTGAGGTGGATGGATCGCTTGAGTTCAGGAGTTTGAGACCAGCCTGGGCAACATGGCGAAAACCCATATCTACAAAAAATACAAAAATTAGTTGGATATGATGGCGCATACCTGTAGTACCAGCTATGGGGAAGGCTGAGATGGGAGGATCGCTTGAGCCCTGGACGTCAAGGCAGCAGTGAGCCACGATTGCGTCACTGCACTTCAGCCAGGGTGACAGAGTGAGATCCTGTCTCAATCAATCAGTAATTTGTTAAAGATGACAGCAACACATAATGCAAACAAAGAAATTTTTTAAAGAAAAAAAGATCATACAGTAGTAGTCCTTTTGTGCCTAGCTTAGTTCACATAGCATAAGGTCTTCAAGGTTTATCCATGTTGCATGATATGTCAGAATTTCTTTTCCTTTTTAAGGCCAATATTCTATTGTCTGTATAGACCACGTTATCTTTTTTTTTTTTTTTTTTTTGAAGCGGCGTCTCGCTCTGTCGCCCAGGTTGGAGTGCAGTGGCACGATCTCAGCTCACTGCAAGCTCCGCCTCCCGGGTTCACGCCATTCTCCTGCCTCAGCCTCCCGAGTAGCTGGGACTCAAGAGCCCGCCACCACGCCCGGCTAATTTTTTGTATTTTTAGTAGAGACGGGGTTTCACCCTGTTAGCCAGGATGATCTCGATCTCCTGACCTAGTGATCTACCCGCCTCGGCCTCCCAAAGTGCTGGGATTACAGACGTGAGCTACCGCGCCCCGTCTGTATAGACCACATTTCAAGTATCCATTCACTTACTTATGGACACTTCGGTTGCTTTCACCTTTTCACTATTTTGCATAATGCTGCTGTAAACACAAATGTATAGATCAGTGGTATTAAGTTCGAAAGAACTTTATAAAATACTTTTTTTTTTTAGGTGGTTGGTTCTAGCTATTGCCATGGTACGTTTTTATATGGAAAAAGGAACACACAGAGGTTTATATAAAAGTGTTCAGAAGACACTTAAATTTTTCCAGACATTTGCTTTGCTTGAGGTAAGTTTTCCATCATGCTGTTTTTCTATTGCTGTAATATTTATGTGAATTTTTTTTGTTGTGCAAAATCAATATGATTTTGCTGATTACATACCACCTATGGATTTGCTTAATACCAGTGTTGACAGTGGTTTATTTAATGTTTTCTATTATTGACGTAATGATTTTTTTCTATTTGCTTACAGATAGTTCACTGTTTAATTGGTGAGTTTTTGCTTCAATTTTATACTTTTATTTTAAATTGCCTTTAGGGCAATAGTTGACTTGTTTTTCTTTTTAAGGAATTGTACCTACTTCTGTGCTTGTGACTGGGGTCCAAGTGAGTTCAAGAATCTTTATGGTGTGGCTCATTACTCACAGTATAAAACCAGTAAGTGACACAAACATATTGTCTGCTTGAGCTGCAGGAAAGCTTTCCATTTATAGGAATCTAAAATATTGACATTTATGTATTTCAGGAAGTGGAAGCATTGGACAACAAGGAGTTGGGTTTGAGTTTTAGGTATTGTGCATTGACTTAGTGCCTTAGCAGATTGGCTTTGAAACACAAACAAAACCAAATATTGGCATCTTATATCCATAATATATTCTCGTTTGATATTTTCTAGTTTTTGAAATTAGTATTCAGACTCTGTCAAATAAGCGGCAGAAAATGTTCTTTTCTGTAGAAGTTTCTTTTCAATCCAAGTTGTCCTCTTTGATTATGTAATCAAAGTTGTCAGTATAAAATTTATTATTTCTGGGCAGGGGCAATGGCTCACGCCTGTAATCCCAGCATTTTGGGAGGCCAAGGCAGGTGGATCACCTGAGGTCAGGAGTTTGAGACCAGCCTGGCCAACATGATGAAACCCTGTCCCTACTAAAAATACAAAAATTAGTCAGGCATGGTGGCGAGCACCTGTAATCCCAGCTACTCAGGAGGCTGAGGCAGGAGAATTGCTTGAACCCGAGAGACAGAGGTTGCAGTGAGCTGAGATTGTGCCACTGCACCTCCAGCCTGGGCGACAGAGCGAGACTCCATCTCAAAAAAAAAAAAAAAAATTATATCTCATTTAGCATTGAGTATTATAGCAACAGACATAAAAAGTAAATGCAGTCCTGTAGATCTGAACAAATGGAAAAGACTAAAAGTTGGAAGGGGTCAAAGGATAAAAATTTTAATTAGGAGGAATTAAGTTCAAGAAATGTATTATGCAATGTAGTGACTATAGTTAATAGCAATGTATTGTATATTTGAAAGTTGCTAAGACAATAGGGTCTTACCACAAATAAATAAGTATATATGGTAATACATAGGTTCATCAGCTTGATTTAGCCATTTCACAATGCATACATATTTCAGAACATTATGTTGTACACCATAAATATATGCAATTTTAATTTCCAATTAAAAATAATTTTCAAAAAAATGCTAAGGAGCTTAAGGAAAAATAAACAATTTTTACTGAGGCATGACAGGAGACAGACCTAATTATTGAATCTAATTAATATTCAAACCTTTTAGGCGAGATTGACATCATGCTCCTATGTCAAGATACTGGGCATTTTTAAACCCATGTTAGGGCTGGGCGAGGTGGCGCATGCCTGTAATCCCAGCACTTTGGGAGGCCGAGGTGGATGAATCACCTGAGGGTCAGGAGTTCGAGACCAGCCTGGCCAACATGGTGAAACCTCGTCTCTACTAAAAATACAAAAATTAGCCAGACGTGGTGGCGGGCGCCTGTCATCCCAGCTACTCAGGAGGCTGAGGCAGGAGAATTGCTTGAACCCGGGAGGTGGAGGGTGCAGTGAGCTGAGATCGCACCACTGCATTCCAGTTTGGGCAACAGAGTGAGACTCCATCTCAAAAAAAAAAAAAAAAAATTAAACCCATGACAGGAACATTTCCCATGTGAACCCTTCTGACCTCTTGACAGCCTTCAGAACCTCCTGTCTCCCCGAGGACAGATCTCTGGCCTCCTTTCCATTTCTCAGATGCCTTTCTTATCTCAGATTGGGGACTGACACCTGACCTCTTCTCTGTTCCTCTTAGCTTCACTGGCCTCCTGTCTGTGTGGGGACAGCTCATTGACCTCCTGCTTTTATATACTTTATCTCTCGTGACTAGTATCTTTCACTCAACTTGCATGATTTACCTGTTCCCTAACCAGCAACTGCCATGCAGGTAGTGCAGACAGCAGCGAGCACATGGCATGGGAGAGGCAAACTATTAATTAACTTTGCCTACTCGTTTAAAAGCAGGAGGGCAGCATTCACAGACGAGAAGAGAGACTCTTCCAGGCAGTGAGGGAATATGATAGCTGAGTTAGGACCACCATGAGTCTGAAGAATGAAGGAGAAGAAAGACAGCATTAACTAGACATTAACGAGAGAGATGGAGGTAAAGGGAAGCTTGAGAGTCGCAAGTTCCAAAAAGAAAACAGGACCCATCTGCCCCGTTTATCCTCCAGAGGATCTCTGCCTTAATGTTCCTATTTATTTTTTGCTGACGGTAGTTTCCCACTGGTACCTATTCAGCACTCCTTAATTAATTCAACCAATATTATTGAATGCATTCTGTACACCTGGTGCTGTTCAAATTTCTGGATTTACAGAAATGAATAAAGTGGGCCGGGCGTGGTGGCTCACACCTGTAATCCCAGCACTTCGGGAGGCTGAGGCGGGTGGATCACTTGAGGTCAGGAGTTCAAGACCAGCCTGGTCAACATGGTGAAACCCTGTCTCTACTAAAGATTCAAAAGTTAGCCAGGGGTGGTGGTGCACACCTGTAGTCCCAGTTACTCGGGAGGCTGAGGCAGGAGAATCTCTTGAACTCAAGAGGCAGAGGTTGCAGTGAGCCGAGATAGTGTCACTGCACTCCAACCTGGGTGACAGAGCAAGACTCTGTCTCAAAAAAAAAAAAAAAAAAAAAGAACAAGGCAATCCCAGCTGTCAAGTGTACTGGCTGTTGGGAAGTGGGGGACACTTAACTTGGAATCATGCACAGATGCTAATAGTGCACCTCATCTGTGCCTGACAGTGTGCTGGGATATGGCTGTTGACAATACAAACATGGTTCCCACTGGTGGAGCCTAAACTTGGGAGGGAAGCTGAACAAATATTTAATTATGTAAGTGTTAAGTGCTTTGAAGCAAGAGCTCAGTATGCATTGCAGTATACCTAGGGACTTCGTCTGACGTAGGCAGTGAAAGAAGGCTTCCCTTAAGGAGGGATACAGATGTTGAGCACTGACATGTAGAAGAGTTAGCCAGACAACTCTTAGTACAGACTGGCAAATGCCACAATACAGATATGAACAAAGTAAGTAGAAGAAGGGTGTTGGGCTGGGCATGGTGGCTCATACCTGTAATCCCAGCACTTTGGGAGGCTGAGGCAGGCAGATTACTTGAGATCAGGAGTTTGAGACCACCCTGGCCAACACAGTGAGACCCCGTCTCTACTAAAAATACAAAAACTAGCAAGGCATGTAATCCCAGCTACTCTGGAGGCTGAGGCGCAATAATCATTTGAACCTGGGAGGCGGAGGTTGTAGTGAACCGAGATTGCACCACTGCATTCCAGCCTCGGTGACAGAGCAAGACTGTCTCAAAAAAAAAAAAAAAAAAGGGGGTGGTGAGCAAATAAATAACTGCTCAGGGTGAGAGGAGAGGGTTGGAGACAGTTTTCTAGAGGGCGAGATGTTTTAGCTGAATCTTGAAAGATGGGAAAAGATTTTTTATGGAATAAGAGAGTAACATTCCAGTGAGAGGGAATAACGTGTTAAATTGCACAAGTTCAGAGCATATTCTGGAAATAACGAAATCTAGTGTCACCAGAGAGAGAAGTAGGTAGGAGGGTTGATAATTGTAGATGAAGTTGGAGAGATTTCCGAGCAAGGATTGTAAAGTATCTTGAATATGGTGTGCAGGTATTAGGGCTCATCCTTCTATTCTGTGAAGCAGTATGGGAGCAGTGAAACTTTTAAATCACAGGACTTAGCTAATTCCAATTTGTTTTTTATTTATTTGCTTCCTTGACTTCTTTTTAAAAGAAAAGTTGCATTCATGAGGAGAATAAAGAGAGGAAAGACTATTTAGGAAACAGTTACAGTAGTCCAGATGAGAGATGATAAAACCGTGAATTAAAATAGTGGTGAAAGGGCCAAAGACGAGTGAGTAATTCAAGCGTTGGTCTTACAGTAGAACAGGTGTGAGTCAATGATTACGAGAAGTAGGAGGGTCAGATTTTGGTTTCAACAAGGTAACATTGTCCTCCAACGATAGCGTTGTTGCCTGAAGTGATGGACGAGGGAAGAAAAACCAGTCTATGGTCAACTATTCCTGTGCACAGGATATATTTAAGTTCCAGGTTTATAATTAATGATGTTAACGGTGACTGCATGAAGTTTTCTGTGTTGCATCTGCGTAACCCTAACATCCCATTATAAATAAAAGGCAATACATAAGTAAAGTAAGTACCTTCATTGAAAAGTAAGTTCCAGGTTGAATGACACTGGATTTCTCTGTAATTCTGCAGATCCAGAATGAGGAGAGTGTGGTGCTTTTTCTGGTCGCGTGGACTGTGACAGAGATCACTCGTTATTCCTTCTACACATTCAGCCTTCTTGACCACTTGCCATACTTCATTAAATGGGCCAGGTGGCGATATCTTGCCATTTAGTTTCTCATTGTCCTGTGCGTGCTTATTTTATGTGCTAACGCCAGAGAACTAAAATTCGTGTTTCAGCCCCATGATGCCAGAGTGCTGTTGCTTTAGATATTAGCTGATACAACTAATAATAATATTAACTGTATTATTTAATAATATTAAATAATAATTATACGAGTTATGCTTTGTATTCTAAAAGTTTAATGATCAGAGAGGAATTGTATTAATAAATATTTTGAGTGAAATAAATGTAAGACAAATTATTGTAGTATCCTTAACCTCAGAATTGGTCATTCATTTTTGTTTTGGAAAGCACAGTAAACATTTTTGGGATTAGCTTAAATAAGCAGTGCCAAAAATATGGTGTTTTTTTGTCTGTGATGTAAATTATTTTAAGAGTCAATCTAGCAGCCACAATTTATGTCATTTATACAATGCGATTGGTTTTTTTTTTTTTTTAGCTTTAAGTTGCAGAGATATTTTTAATAGTCATACTTACTTAAAATTGTATTGTTTGGAATGTGGATAAAATTTATATTTGAAGAGCTCCAAATATATCCTAAAGCAACAGTTTTTAAAGCAAAAGATATCTGTTCTTTTTGAAGTTTGAATTCTTGGAGCAACTGACATTTTAGAAAGTTGTTATAAAAACAAAACTGCTCTTTGGAGAACAAGTCACAAATCAGTATAGATTTGTTCACTTTATTCTTTGTATTATATTTATAGTAGTAGTAACAATGACAAATGGTGTGTGCCTACTGCATGCCTGAAATGCAGGTATGAACAAAACAAATTCTCTGCCTTATGACGAAGACAATACAGAAACTAATAGATATGTGATATGTCAGGTGGTGATAAATGCTGGGATTATAGGTGTGAGCCACCATGCCTAGTCAATTACTCTTTTTGAATCTCATGTGTTATACATGTTCAAATATAATAAATGAGAATATACAAACCAAAAAGAAGGAAAACTACTTTTAAATTACTTTACTTATAATCTGTCTACCCAAGGATAATCACTGTTGTGTTTTATGGTTTTTTGGGGCTTTTTTGTTTTTTGAGACAGGGTCTCATTCTGTCACCCAGGCTGGAGTGCAGTGGCACGATCTTGGCTCACTTCAATATCCACCACCTGGGCTCAAGCGATTCTCCTGCCTCAGCCTCCCAAGTAGCTGGGAGTACAGGCACAGGCCACCACATCTGGCTACTTTTTGTATTTTTTGTAGAGAAGGAGTTTCACCATGTTGCCCAGGCTGGTCTTGAACTCCTGAGCTCAACTGATCCACCCACCTCGGCCTCCCTAAGTGCTAGGATTACAGGTGTGAGCCACTGCGCCCGACCATGTTATACATTCTTTTAGACGTTTTAATATTCTCTAGCTCTTCTTTAGACACTTGTGGCTTACCACTTTGCATAGGATGAAATACTTTGAAATTATAATTTGAGCTTAAGTGTCTTGTCTGTCGTAAGAAGGTTGCACTATGATTTACAGGGATTTGGGTGGTCTTAATCTTACTGTACATGAAAATGTATTTACCTTTAGTGACTGGGCTTTTTAAAGGTTGGCAATTTTGAATGTAGTGACTCTAATCCTAGAACACATTAATATCATTTAGCATGACAATGTTCTGGACCTCTGGCATCTTTAAAAATACTAACTCATCATCTAATCTCTTTTCATGTGCTGAATTTACAAAGTTTGTCTGAAGAAGACAACAGAATGTACGTTGCACATTTTCCTGAGGTCAGGCACATTAGACTTGATGGCTTTGTGTGTCTGTCTTTTGGAATGCATTTGCATGTCTTGAGTGTCTGTAAAAGTTAGAAACTGCCATTGTATGTTTAAATTTGCTGTTTAGAAAGTGTTTATCCATTGCAGACTGGGCGTGGTGGCTCATGCCTGTAATTCCAACACTTTGGGAGGCCAAGGTGGGTGGGTCACTTGAGGTCAGGAGTTCGAGATCAGCCTGGCCAACCTGGTGAAACCCCATCCCTACTAAAAAATAAAATTAGCCGCATGTGCCTGTAATCCCAGCTACTTGGGAGGCTGAGGCAGGAGAAATGCTTGAACCAGGAGGCGGAGGTTGCAGTGAGCTGAGATCATGCCACTGCACTCCAGCTTGGCAACAGAGAGAGACTGTGTCTCAAAAAAAGAAATTGTTTATCCATTGCCTTAATGTTAAACAAGTTATACAATCTTTCAGTCTTTGAAATCATGTGGTGCATAATACATTGTCAGCTGATCATAATGGTAAATAATTATGTTTCATGTCAAAAAGATCTTAAAAATCCCAGCCATCTAAATATACTTCCCAACGCCATTAAGTAATGTAAAATAATATTTGTATTTATGCTCAGATGTTGAAGATGTTGTTCTCAAATAAAACTACACTTTAGAAATGGCTTCTTATTTATAAGTAGTTTAGCCTATTGTTATAGTTTGAATATACTTTGATTCTACTTATGTGTTATAAGTGTTCTTGGAAAAGTCCTCAGAATAGGTAATTGTATATATTATGTTTTTCATATTGATTTCCATTTTAATTTAGAAAATTCACTCCCTTCAAAAAACTTTTGGACAGTAATTGAGAACCTTCAAAGAAGCACTGTATCTTTTTTTTGAATGTGGTCTATCCATAGTTAAATGTCCCATACTGCCCTCAGAACTTAGAGAGGTAGTAACATGCAATCTTTTTGAAGTGCAAGTGAAGTCAAATAAATTATATAATTTGTTCCCATTTCATTATAAATTTTCACTGCCCTTAAGACTTTCAACTAGCTTATTATAGGAGTGTTAATTTTTTCTTCTATTAAGGAACAATCCTGCCAAAAAAAAAAAAAACAACTTTTGAAAACCACATAAGAAGGCCTGGCGCAGTGGCTCAAGCCTGTAATCCCAGCACTTTGGGAGGCTGAGACGGGCGGATCACGAGATCAGGAGATCAAGACCATCCTGGCTAACAGGGTGAAACCCCGTCTCTACTAAAAAATACAAAAGAACTAGCCGGGCGAGGTGGCGGGTGCCTGTAGTCCCAGCTACTCGGGAGGCTGAGGCGGGACAATGGCGTGAACCCGGGAGGCGGAGCTTGCAGTGAGCTGAGATCCGGCCACTGCACTCCAGCCTGGGCGACAGAGCGAGACTCCGTCTCAAAAAAAAAAAAACCACATAAGATAAAAATTGCAACTTAATCAGTTTGGGTATTTTATTGACATAGGTATATAAAATGTCCAGTTATGGGATTTAAAAAATTGAGGTACAGGGAAAGATTGAGTTAAATGATACGCAAATAACTGCCCAAGACTGGTAAGAAAGCAGAGAGTTTCTCCAAGGCCAGGAAGGGATTAACAGGTACAGTGAAGGAATCATTGTTCTTTCTTGAACAACTCATCTATTTGGCAAATAATTCTGCCCTCCTCCCATCTCCTGTCTTCGCATATCCCTGACATACAGGAACAAGGTGATTTTTAATTTGTCTCCAAGCTTGTTCAATACTGACAACTTTGACTTTTCTTTATAGATACTTCGTAATGCCAACAAAATGATTAAATACAGATTTGATTTCTTTTTTTCCATCAAAATGTTGACCTTTTGTTTTAAATTAAAAACATTTTTCTTTTTTTAAATTAAATCAAATTAAATTTTTTTGAGACAGGGTCTTGCTGTGTCACCCAGGCTGAAGTACAGTGGTGAGGTCTTGGCTCACTGCCCCCTTGACCTCCTGGACTCAAGCAATGCTCCTGCCTTAGCCTCCCAAGTAGCTGGGGCTACAGGCATGCACCACTGTGCTCGGCTAATTAAATTTTTTTTTTTTTTTTGTAGAGACAGGGTCTCACTATATTGCCCAGGGTGGTCTTGCTCTCTGGCCTCTTGACTTTAGCTTTCTGTGGTAACTGTTATACAGTGGCTGACTCGGAGAAAAATGATTTTTTTAAAAAGAAGAAATATGATCATCTTGGGTCCTTTGGGCCCCTCTTATTGGAGCCCAGCCAGTAGAACAACGAGTGTTTTCTAATTGGAGGCATACATGATGCCTGGCCTACTGTGTGTTCCAGACCTTGCCGCAGACCAAATGAACACATGGTGACTTTGGATTTAGAGTAGAACTTTCTTAGCTCTATTTTAAACAAGTTAACTCTGCCTTGAATGTGGGAATTCAGGAAGTAACTTGTCAACTTGTTTTGTTACGGGAGCAGTTTTAGACAATATAATATACTCATTAGTAGCTATTCATGCTTCAGGTGGTATTATCCGTTTTCTGCAATAATTGCTTTTCATTAGTAACCACAAAGACTTTTCCAAATGCCTCTTAAAAATAACTACCTTGGTAATTTCAAGGTTTAGATATAAAATTTAGGATAATCACTGGTCTTTTCAAACGCAGCATTTTGATCAATAAATTACTAGCTGCTGCGGACAAAAGCAGTCATTTGTGATTTTATGCACCAAAGAAGTTATCACTACAATACCTTTTTTTAAAGTTACATAGGTCGGGCATGGTGGCTGGTCTGTAATCTCAGCACTTTGGGAGGCTGAGGCGGGTGGATCACCCGAAGGCAGGAGTTCGAGACCAGCCTGACCAACATGGTGAAACCCTGTCTCTACTAAAAATACAAAAATTAACCGGGCATGGTGGTGTGCACCTGTAACCCCAGCTACTCAGGAGGCTGAGGCAGGAGAACCTGTTTAACCTGGGAGGCAGAGGTTGCAGTGAGCCAAGATTGCGCCACCGCACTCCAGCCTAGGAAACAGAGTGAGACTCTATCTCAAAAAAAAGAAAAAAAAAGAAAAGAAAAGAAACCCAAAAATTAGCTGGACATGGTGGCATGCACCTGTAATCCCAGCTACTTGGGAGGCTGAGGCAGGAGAATTACTTGAACCCAGGATGTGGAGGTTGCAGTGAGCCAAGATTGTGCCACTGCACTCCAGCCTGGTGTCAAGAACCTACTCCATCTCAAGACAAAACCAAGAAAAACTACATATACATTTTTTAATATACAAAAGTATTTCAGTACTCTAAAATAAGTTGATACTATTTTATTAAAAAGACATTGCCTATTGTGGAAACTAATACTAGGAAAAAAAGGATGATAATTAATAAGCAAATGATCAAAGTAGAACTATTAACCTTATGTAAGATTATCGTAATTATGTAAAGAAAAGAGAATTTTGAAGTTTAAATTAAGTAGTAGCAATAGACTTGTAAAGTCAAATAACTATTCTAGAAAAATAATTCTCTGAGGTTTTTCTTTCTCCAGATATAATTTTTTTATCATCTTATATCCTGTCGGAGTTGCTGGTGAACTTCTTACAATATATGCTGCCTTGCCGTATGTGAAGAAAACAGGAATGTTTTCAATAAGACTTCCTAACAAATACAATGTCTCTTTTGACTACTATTATTTTCTTCTTATAACCATGGCCTCATATATACCTTGTAAGTATATACTTATTAGTGCTTTGATTTGACATATGATGTGGAAATTTTTGAAAGGATATAATAATAAGCAAGGGGAAATAATTAGAAATAATTGCTTATAAATACATTAAAACTTCAGTTTAACCCCATGTTTACTGTTAATTTGGGAAAATTGAAGGGAGAGTGAGGCAGAAGACATTTCACTTGCTATGAGAATAAAGGCAAGTAAATTAACGCATGGATGATTGCTTTCTCAAAATCATTTAAACATTAGCTTAGTATGATTTGTTTTTTAAAGAAAGATAAAAATAAATTATGTTTAAAGCATTAGTGTACTTTTTACAAGCACTTAGAATTATATGTCTGAATATAAACTATCCAAGAAAAAGTCAGATTATTTCTATCTATTCATTAAGCATATACTTGGAAAAATCATCTAGGAGTAGTTTTGAGTCTTATTTGTGTTGCTCTATGTACTTGCAAATAATAAAGACTCTTTTCTTAAAGGATTTTGAATAAGTCAGCCTCTTTACTAATTTCTCATCATCTTTCAGTAGTTGCAGTGAATTGGTGAGGCTTTGCTCCATTTAAGTGCTAATAGTGAGGCTAGGCTCAGTGGCTCATGCCTATAATCCCAGCACTTTGGGAGGCCGAGGTGGGTGGATCACCTGAGGTCAAGAGTTCGAGACCAGCCTGGCCAACATAGCAAAACCCTATCTACTAAAATACAAAAATTAACTGGGCATGATGGTGCATGCCTGTAATCCCAGCTACTCAGGAGGCTGAGGCAGGAGAATCATTTGAACTCTAGAGGCAGAGGTTGCAGTGAACTGAGATGGCACCATTGTACTCCAGCTTGGGTAACAAGAGCGAGACTCTGTCTCAAATAAAAAAAAAAGAAAACGAGGCTAATAGTGATATATTTTTAGGTCAAACATTGATACCTCTAAAATCTACATTGACGTGATATAAATTATTTCATCTAAAGGAGATGAGCATAAAACTTGGGCAGCCCCTTGAGGTCTCCAGCTTTTTTGTTGTTGTTTTTTAAGACGGAGTCTTGCTGTTTTGCCCAGGCTGGAGTGCAGTGGTGCAATCTCAGCTCACTGCAATCTCTGCCTCTCAGGTTCATGGGATTACAGGCGCCTGCCACAATGCCCACCTAATTGTTGTATTTTTAGTAGAGACGAGGTTTCACCATATTGGCCAGGCTGGTCTCAAACTCCTGACTTCAAGGGATCCGCCCACCTTGGCCTCTCAAAGTGCTGGGATTACAGGCATGAGCCACTGCCCCCGGCCGGTGTCTCTAACTTGTATCTTTCCCAAAGTCAAAATTGACTTAGTGGTGAAAGATGTGTTTTCCCCTTGTCTTCTACCACTTCAGCCTGATTCTGTATCTGATTTTCTACCCCAGCCAGTTCAGGAGAGCTAGGGAGGGGATGTCTACTCTTTTGGATCACATCCCTTTCTTTTCCCAATGGCAGGTTAATGGTAGTATGGCTTGAACAGAGCCAGAGCTTGCTTAGGTGTCTGACAGTTACAGGTTCAAACAGTGGGTTCTCCTCTTCCTCGTGGCCTTTGAGGCATCTCCATGGAAATGGAGCGCCCGAAGCACCTTTTTCAGTTGTCCTGGGAGATGGAGACTCTGGCCTGTACCAGTAGCAGCTTCCCAGTTCACCATGCTGCCAGCTACTGAGTCCCACTGGCCAGAGGGTCACTCACCTCAGGACATGTTTTCCACTGCATTCTTTTTTTTTTTTAATTCCCTCCTCCCCCTGCATTCTTGATGTTAGTAATAAATCAATTAATTTTACTTTGCTTATTAAATCCTTTGCTAATCAAAAGTACTTTTTGAATACTTAGTACTCAAAAGTAGTAGTATTATTTCTCATTTACATTAAGATGAAAGAGGTTAAGTGAGTTGCTTAAAAATCACTAGCTTGCGGCCAGGTGTAGTGGCTCATGCCTGTAATCCCAGCGCTTTGGGAGGCCAAGGTGGGTGGATCACTTGAGGTCAGGAGTTCGAGACCAGCCTGGCCAACATGGTGAAACCTTGTCTCTACTAAAAATACAAAAATTAGCTGGATATGGTAGTGGGCACCTGTAGTCCCAGCTACTCAGGAGGCTGACGCAGGAAAATCACTTAAACTGGGGAGGCAGAGGTTTCGGTGAGCCGAGATTGCACCATTGCACTACAGCCTGGGTGACAGAGTGAGACTCCATCTCAAAAAAAAAAAAAAAAAAAAATCACTAGCTGGTGAATAAAGCCAGGGTTTGAACTCAAGCCCATATGTTCTGTTCAGCTACTCAGAATTTTATGGAAGTATTTACAATAATGGTCAGTGAGTTTAAGTAATTATGACCTGAATAAATTTAGCCCCCTAGGTATAGATAATATGATGGTAACCTTTCTTAGGAAGTACCTAATAGAAAGAAATAAAACCTATTGTGTATTTTTGCTCTGTTTGAGCTAAGTTTTACAAAGAAATTTTTACCCAAAGTTGCCTAAGCAGGATATTCAAAGCTTGTTTTGTGATAAGGTTCATTGGTTTGATTATTCTGATCATCATATTCAGAAATATTTTTACACTGGTATTGTTTATAGCTGATACTAATTTGTTTATCCACCAACATTTATACTATGAAACACCGGTTTGAAACACTGGTTCAAATTGGTTCAAAATAATTCTTCAAATTTGACTGGACAGATGACAATTTGTCCAACTGACCTAATCACATATGTATTTATGTGTTTATTATATAATAGACTAAATACCCTTACACCTAGCCAGGAGGAGCTTCTGCTTTAGGCTCTGTTAAGAGGACCTTGTTGTAGCCCTTCTCTGGTCACTCCACACGGCACCCCACTGCCTTCTAGATCACATTCCAGAAACCTGAGACCATGGAATTTGCTACCCAGATGGCAATAAGCATGCATCTGGGCCCTAATCAGGCTTCTTCCTCGATCCACTGTCCTGAGGGTTAACGATGTACCAGTATACACACCCTTGAGAAAACAGGATAGCCGGGGGGCAGCTGTTGGTGAGGGGTATGGATGAAGCTTAGATGTCTGCACCCGGGTATCCTCACACATGTGCAGGAGACCCCTTGCAGTACAGGATACAGCCAGTAGAATGGAGAACGGGAGGCTGGGTGGGCCAGTTTTCCCTGTGCGGGAATGTTCTGGCACAGCATTCCAAAGACTTAAGCATTCTAAATTCAAACATGGTCTTCTAAGTCATTATGAAGGTATTTTTATCAAGGCATTTAAGTTTGTTAAAAACAAGCAAAAATAGGCCAGGCACAGTGGCTCATGCCTGTAATCCCAGCACTTTGGGAGGCCGAGGCAGGCGGATCACTTGAGGCCAGGAGTTCAAGACCAGGCTGACCAACCTGATGAAATCCCATCTCTACTAAAAACAGAAAAATTAGGTGTGGTGGTGGTGCATGCCTGTAATCTCGGCTACTTGGGAGGCAGGAGAATTGCTTGAACCTGGGAGGCAGAGGTTGTGGTGAGCTGAGATCATGCCACTGCACTCCAGCTGGGGCAATAGAGTGAGACTCTGTCTCAGGAAAAAAAAAAAAGCAAAAGTAAAAACAAAACCCCAACAGTTACAGCATTAGAATATTTAGGCATGTGGTATGTGGGCCTCCATTTGCACTCTTACACTCTTGAGCTCTGTAAATATCCGGGGAACAGCAGTGGTATGGGATGTATTTACTCTCTAACATTGCCACATTTACTAATTCAAGTATAAGTAATTGTAAAGCAATAGCTTCTTTTTCTTTTTCTTTTTCAATGAAGTGTTTCCACAACTCTATTTTCATATGTTACGTCAAAGAAGAAAGGTGCTTCATGGAGAGGTGATTGTAGAAAAGGATGATTAAATGATCTCTGCAAACAAGGTGCTTTTTCCAGAATAACCAAGATTACCTGAGTCCAAGTTTTAGTAACAAGAATAAACAACTTTGTGAAATATCATGGATTGTATGGTTTCTTAAAATATAACTTGAGATGTGGCATTTGCCAGTATTTGTGTTCTTCTTCTGCCAGATCTATTTTGTACAAGAACTGTGCAAATATCAGTAACTCTTGGGTAGGTATTGATTATTAAGAAAATAATTAGGTGTATTATCTGGGGGGAAAAAAAACTTTTACTAAATTTTTTTGAAACATGCTCAAAGCTTTTTAAATCAATATTTAGAAATTAGTTTAATGATTTACTATTATACGTGCCAGTGATATTTATGTGATATTTATAAATGAAAATAAACGCAAAATTATAACAACTTGTTAATAATGTATTGGTATTTTTGAACCCCTAATCTATTTTTTCAGGAAATAAGGCAGCATTATGATTAATAACAATTTTTGGAAGCGTGGATATAATTTGCTAAAGTAAGACTGTTGATGTAGATAAAGTAGCAGCATAAAAACACACATATATTCAAGTAGGTGTCATAGTTGGAAAATATTCTTTGGAAATATTTCTAGGCAGTTGAAATTACTTATACTGCTAAGGAAATCTATTCTTCATTTAAATTAGCCACTTAAGGATAAGTTTTTCAACCGTGAAGGTTTTAAGGAGCTAGGAAGAGCATAAGTATTTGCCCCACTGTTAAAAAAATAACATGACATCTGACTATAATGTATTCAGGCTGAGAGTGGTAGCTCACACCTGTAATCCCAGCATTGGAAGGTTGAGGCAGGAGGATCGTTTGAGCCCAGGAGTTCAAGACCAGCCTGGGCAATATAGCAAGACCCCATCCCTAAAAAAGATACAAAAAAAAAAAGAAATTAACCAGGCATGGTGGCACATGCCTGTAGTTCCAGCTACTTGGGAGGCTGAGGTGGGAGGATCACTTGAGCCCAGGAATTCGAGGTTGCAGTGAGCTATGATGGTACCACTGTGCTTAAACCTGGGTGACAGAGCAAGACCCTGTCTCTGAAAAATACTGATGATGATGGTGATAATGATGAAGATGATGATGCTGTACTCAGAACTTTGGTTGAGAAAGTCTCTATACTGTAGAATTATCTCGTTAACAATTGTTATGATAATCCCTTTGTGGTACTTATGTAACTAAACATTTTGGGATATGATCGTTAGACAGACTCATTTCATTCTGAATTCCATTGAATAGCAAAAAGTCTTGTAATAAAGTTCCTGTCCTTGTGTTTAATAAAAAAGAAACACCAGAGCTACTTTCATACTGCCTTAATTTGTAAGTAGGTCCTTCAAAAAATTTCCCTCCTTTATTCAAGTATGTTGATTTACTAACCCAGTTTTTGAGAGAATATTAAATATGTGACTTAAAAAGACAAGGAACTTTTTTCCCCCACTATAGATATCTAGGTGTAATTTTGGCTTTGAATGTTCTGTATTGTTTCCATTTATAATCAACATGTAACATTACACTTTTTAAAATGACTTGATTTTGTGTTACCACCTCCTTTACAGATTATTTTCACATAGAGATTTGCAGTTCAGAACATTTTTGCAAACTTTTACTTTAAATAACTTGGTTTTTCCAAGGTGCTATTTATTTTATTACATTACATTGTAATGTTTCCTCTGCAGCTGAATGTTTCATTGAGCAATTAGGTTACTAGTTCTCAAAAGTCCTAACATTCATTCTGCTCTTATTCTATTTGATCAGTTTCATGTTGGATTTTTATATGAAAGAAATTGTCAGGGAGTCTTTACCTTTGGTTACATAGTATGAGAATTTCACATATTTTATTAGATGCCTGTCTTGCAAAAAATAATTTAAATCATATTTCTAAAATTTGCATTAATTCAACTAGTACTGCCTTCAAGTGGCTGTATTACTCTTTTTCTTCTTATGTTGTGGAATATCTTGAAGTAGGAATTGTGATTAACTTTAATAAAAATCAGAGTGTGTTAAACTATTTGGTGACCCTTTAACATATGCAAAGTACACCTAAACTTCAGATTTCGTTTATTTTCTATATTCAACCAATTGTAAACAGTTATTTGTTTGGAAAATGAAGTGCTAAACAGTAGTTTGATTTTAAAAGGAAAAAATATTTGAAATGCCTTTACACTTACGTTGACAGAAAAGAGTCATACTCTGTAAAATATTTGAAGAGATTTATTCTGAGCCAAATATAAGTGACCGTGGCCCATGACACAGCCCTCAGGAGGTCCTGAAAACATGTGTCCAAGGTGGTTGGGGTACAGGTTGGTTTTATACATTTTAGGGAGGCATGAGACATCAGTCAGATACATTTAAGAAACACATTGGTTTGGTCCAAAAAGGCAGGACAACTGGGGGTGGAGGGTTTCAGCTTGTAGGTAGATTTTACAATTTTCTGGCTGACAATTGGTTGAGTTTATCCAAAAACCTGGGATCAACAGAAAGGAATGTCTGGGTTGCAATAAGAGGTTGTGGAGACTCGGGAGTTCGAGACCAGCCTGGCCAACAGGGTGATGTAGCAGGACAAGCTGCAGACAAAACCCCTCAGACACCGAGTTGTAGAAGGAAAGGGCTTTATTTGGCCGGGAGCTTTGGCAAGACTCAGGTCTCCAAAAACCGAGCTCCCCGAATGAGCAATTCCTGTCCCTTTTAAGGGCTTACAACTCTAAGGGAGTCTGCGTGAGAGGGTTGTGATCGAATGAGCAAGCAGGGGGTACGTGACTGGGGGCTGCATTCACTGGTAATCAGAACAGAACAGGACAGGGATTTTCACAGTGCTTTTCCATACAATGTCTGGAATCTATAGATAACATAATTGGTTAGGTCAGGGGTCATTTTTAACCAGGCTCAGGGTGCGTTGCCAGGCTGTCTGCCTGTGGATTTCATTTCTGCCTTTTAGTTTTTACTTCTTTCTTTGGAGGCAGAAATTGGGCGTAAGACAATATGAGGGGTGGTCTCCTCCCTTAGTGAAATCCCATCTCTACTAAAAATGCAAGAATTATCCGGGTGTGGTGGCGCACCCCTGTCATCCCAACTATTCGGGAGGCTGAGGTGGGAGAATTGCTTGAACCCCAGAGATGGAGGTTGCAGTGAGCTGAGAACGTGCCACTACACTCCAGCCTGGGCGAAAGTGAGACCCCATCTCAGAAAAAAAAAAAAAGAGGTTGCAGAGACCAAAGTTGTATTATGCACATGAAGCCACCAGGTAGCAGGCTTCAGAGAGAATAGTTGTAAAATGTTTCAGACTGAAAGTCTGTGTTGATTTTAATGCTGGAGATTATAATCAGGCATGTCTGACCCCCACTTCCTGTCATGGCCTGAACCAGTCTCTCAGGTTACGTTTTAAAAGAGCCGGAGCTGAGGAGGAAGTCCATTCAGATGATTGCGGGTGGGGGCGGACGAGGTGCTTTTATTTTTGGTTTACATCGTGTTCTGTGACTGCATTTTCTTTTGAGTTTCTCCGTAAATCACCATAACTTTCAATAGCCAAGTCAGGGCTTGTATCAGATAGAACTTTAGAATACAGTCCTGTAGACTTTGGCATTTGAAACACAGATCAAGAAATTTTGATGCTAGCAACTTTCAATTATATTTGGTGACAATTCCTTGATATTCGGATTGTTTTTTGATTTTCATAGCTTTATAGCTTGCTATATTATACAATATGCAAGTTTTAAAAAATATTTTTCAAAGTGTTAATTTGATATGAATATAGCAACATCCTTGATAGTTTTAGCTTTTTAAAAAAGCATGCTAGAAATCTAAGAAAGTCATTTTCACCAAAAGTTTTTGTTGCTTGACATCGACAGATTTTCAGAAGCATTATTTTCTCATCTTTATATTTTTAAGCATCTAATTATTATGCTGCTATGTCATAGTTTCTAGTGATATATTGCTAATGATCTAAATTTTGCAATAATCCCTTTTCCTCCCCACAAATACGTGTCTCATGCCCACTGTGTGTCAGGCCCTGTTGTAGGGAATTAACATCTTCCTCTAATCCTATCTCTCTCTCCCCTACACAGTAAACCTTTAGCAAAATTACTGGGTTAGATCGATTAGTAAATCATATTGCAAAATAGTTATCTGTGCTTTAACAAAATACAGCGTGTGGGTAATCTGATGTGATGGGTTCTTTGTTACTTATATGTGTATAATAAGCATATTCAGGCACCACTAAATAGACAGAATTCTGGCCTAAAACTACTTCATAACAAAATTAGTTATAGTTGATAAGACCGATACAATAAATCATTAAGAGATCCTTGAAGGAAAAAAATAACTGTAAAAGGCAACATTTAAAATATTTTTCATATGAATATGGGACGTATAGAGGTATTTACCTTTCATATACATTTAGATTTGGATTAAACATATAATTGATAGAATAAAAAATAAGCAATGCAGTTTTGTGATTTCCAGTATGAAGGCATTGAATAGAACTTAAAATTCAATTTGTTTATGGTTTTAGTCTAAATTTACAAAATATTTAAATGGACATAGGTCTCTCCTTTAGATATGAAGCTTAAAAATATATTATAAACATTTTAGATTTTTTTTTGTGTGTTCCTGTTATAGCTTTTAAAATATTTTGGGCATTTTTTATTTTGAAATAATTTCAAAGTTACAGGAAAGTTGTTAAGAATAGTAGGAAAAGCACCTCTAAATCCTTCACTTGAATTGCCCACTTGTTAATATTTTGTCCCATTTGCTGTAGTTTTCTCTCTCTCTGTTCATAATATTTTGTGAACCATTTGAGAATAAGTTGAAACATTAACCCCTAATTTCTTCAGTGCCTATTTCCTAAGAACAAGGACATCGTGCTACCTTGCCACTGTACCATAACCCAGATCAGGAAATCAACATTGATACTGTTATTAGAAAAACTTCAGCCGAATTAAATTGAAAGGAGGTTAATTGAGCAATGAACGATTTCGTGAATCGGGCAGCCCCCAGAATCAGCAGATTCAGACAGACTCCAGGGATGCCCTGTGGTCAGAACAAATTTATAGACAAAAAAAGGGAAGTGACATACAGAAACCGGCAGTGAGGTACAGAAATAGCTGGATTGGTTACATATGGGCATTTGTCTTATTTGAACACAGTCTGAACACTTAGCAGTCTGTGAGTGGTTGAAGTACGTCCGCTGGGATTGGCCAAGACTCGGCTGTTGTTACAGGTGCATACTCCTAGTTAGGTTATCAATCTTGTCTGCCTATTAAGCTAAGTTACAGTTCGTCCACAAGGACTCAAATATAGAAGTACAGAGTGCTTCTCAGGCCATATTTAGTGTAATAATGCAATCCCTTTGTCTAACTGGTAGACCTTATTCCAGTCTCATTGACATGTATTATGCATGCACATGTATATTCTGGATCAAGATCCAATCCAGGGTCAGCAATTACATTTAGTTATCATCTCTTTTAGTCTAGAGTGGTTCCTTAGTTTTTCTTCACCTTTCGTGACTTGGACATTTTCCACAGTACAGGATTGTTGTTTTATAGACAGTCCCTCCATTTGAGTTCGTTTGATGTTTCCTAATGATTAGATTTAATTATGTACCTTTGGGCAGGAATGTTAAATTGTTCAATTTTCTGGTGATGTTAACTTTCATGTCTCAGGGCTTTTGTTTCTTAATGTTTTGGTTGCACATGAGTATTTTAATAATAGAAGGAGTTCTAATTCATAGGAGTTTATGAAATAAGACATTGGGGTTTTTTTTTTTGAGACTGAGTTTTGCTCTTGTTGCCCAGGCTGGAGTGCAATGGCATGATCTCAGCTCACTGCAACCTCTGCCTCCCGGGTTAAAGTGATTCTCCTGCCTCGGCCTCCCAAGTTGTTGAGATTACAGGCAGGCGCCTCCATACCCGGCTAATTTTGTAGTTTTAGTTGAGATGGCGTTTCACCATGTTGGTCAGGCTGGTCTTGAACTCCTGACCTCAAGTGATCTACCCACTTCGGCCTCCCAAAGTGCTGGGATTACAGGCATGAGCCACTGTGCCCTGCCTGGATTTTTAAAACCAGATTAATATGCCTGTCATCGCATATGTGAAGATTGATGTGTTTTTAAGTGCATAAAAAACACTAAATTATTTATGCATGTGCAATTTCCAGGCTTATTATTAACTCAACCTTCACATTGACGTTTATGCCCCTAGATTATACCCTAGAAAATTCTGTGATTAATTAATATACTTTCATTTTGCTCGAATGTTCTTAACTGCAGCGTTCTGTTCCGCATTACTTTATACTCTTACCATCTTCTCTTGCTTTGCTAAAATTATATATAATGCAAAATTGAGATTGCTGTAAAAATACATTTTGTTTCTTGATTAGTGATTGTGCCTTACATATTTAAATTCAATTTATACAATTAAAAAATTAACAATTTTTCTTAAATTCAGTTAACATTTTGTGATTTAACTTTGAGGATAATGACCGTAGAAAAATGGTTTTCAGATCAAATCATTTATGAATCATCTGAGGACCTCAGAATTCTTTCTTTACAGATTTTGCATCAGCAGCTGTGGGGCTAAGAAACCGGAATTTTTTAGCAAGGTGCTAGGCAGTTCTGGTGCAAGCAACTTAGTCGACCCCCCAGCCTTTAAGAAACACTGCAATAGAGAAAGGCCGGGCGCAGTGGCTCACACCTGTAATCCCAGAACTTTGGGAGGCCGAGGCGGGTGGATCACTTGAGGTCAGGAGTTTGAGACCAGCCTGGCCAACGTGGTGAAACCCTGTCTCTACTAAAAATGCAAAAATTAGCTAGGCGTGGTGGCAGATGCCTGTATTCCCAGCTACTTGGGAGGCTGAGGCAGGAGAATCACTTGAATCCGGGAGGCAGAGGTTGCAGTGAGCCAAAATCTCGCCACTGTACTCTAACCTGGACAAGAGCAAAACTCTATCTCAGGGGGAGGGGGGTGTAGAAATATCAAGAAGGGGTGGAGAGGTGGGGAATGACTTCTAACAAATGCCATATTCAGTGTACCCAATAGAACTGAAAGAAAAAAAAATCAGCATTCCTACAGTCATGTCTCATTGTTTCTTATCAAAACGAACACTGTAGTTTTAAGTTTATAAAAATGAAAAATGATATTTGCATAGTCTGACAGTAAGATATTTTTAGCAAATATTATTTTATAGCTGTACAATTTATCGGACCATTCACTTAAGTAGTGTAGCTGGGAAGAAAGAACAATAGTAAGATCCAGTCAGGCATTTTTGTTGTATTGAATTTGATGACATGATATAAACTAGATACAACTAGAAAGTAGGTTAAAAGATTTTTGGGCCAGGCGTGGTGGGTCACTCCTGTAATCCCAGCACTTTAGGAGGCTGACGTGGGTGGATGACTTAAGTCCAGGAGTTGGAGGCCAGCCTGGGCAACATGACAAAACTCTGTCTGTACAAAAAATACAGAAATTAACCAGGCATGGTGTCACATACCTGTACTTCCAGCTACTTGGGAAGCTGAGGTGGGAGGATTGCTTGATCCTGGGAGGTCGAGGTTGCACTGAGCTGTAACCATGCCTCTGCACTCTAGCCTGGGCAACAGAGACCCTATGTCAAAAAAAAATTTTTTTAATAGTAGTGTTGTTACTTAAATAGAACTTCTAGTGTCTTTTTTTAATAAGCCCTCCCACAGACACAGACACACACACACACCCCTTCTTACGGAGGGATATATTCAAGACTGTGGGGAATGCATATGCTTCTGTTTTTGAGAAATATGCATGACAGAAAATAATTATAATTTGCCTGAATGATTTTTAATTTAATCATAAGTTGACTAAAATAGGTTTGTGGCTAAATTAATGTGTTCAGAAGCTGATTTTATTGAGTTAAACTTTCGCTGAACTTTATTAAAACCCTTGCAACAGAAATTAATCTTAAGAAATGAGGAAATGGAAAGGTTAATTTACATTAAGTGTACTCAAGAAGAAAAAATGAATTTAAAACAGTTGTTATCCCGGAGTCTGTAGATTTTTGTGCATCAAATATTCATTTTTTCCAAGTTACAACTTTATTTGTAACTTGTATGCATAAACATTTGCTCCAAAATCTGGTATTACTTTTTTGTTTCAATTCCAAAATCAACATATATGAGAAATTTTATATAGAAACTTAATTTATGGCATTAAAAATGTATTACCCACTACAATGTGGCCTGGGTGACAGCGAGACTGTCTCTAAAAAAAAAAAAAAGAAAGAAAGAAAAAGTATTACATCTTATGAGAATTGAAATTCCAGAAAGTCCAAAATTTCAGAATACATTTTTTTGAAGAAGAGTTGATATTGTCTGTTTGTAAGTTGTATGAAATAACAATGACAGGTAGCAAAAGTTAGGTATGAGCATAGCTAGTAAGAAAGTTTTTTAGAAAGCATTATTTTGTGAAAATGTTGGTTAACTTGTATGTTTATAGTTATGATGCATTTTTGGCCCTGGAAAACTCCAAATTATTTAGTATGCTTATGGAGTTATTATTTGCTTTATTTGTTTTTAAAAAAGCATTTAAAAATATTGCTGTGAATTAACTTTAGATGCTTGTAAACTTTGTAAACATTCAGTTTTCTTACTTAAAAGTATATTTTTAGTTGGATACACATTAAAAGAGGCAAAGAAACCTTTACCACATATATTTTAAAGTTTTGGAAATTAAGGCTGAGCTGTTTCAGTACCAATTATAATCTTGTAGAAAATGAAATGGATTAGTTTAAATCTATCAATATTTTCTTATGTATTTTTTTTTTTTTTTGGCAAATACTAACAAAATAAAAGTTATACACAATACCTTAGGGTATAATTGCTATTAGATTCTCATGCCAGGTCTTCTGAGATTCTCAGTCACATTCAGTGGTGGAATGGTGACATGTGTCATGGTTAAGAGCCAAGGCTTCGGAGTGAGAAACTTGCCTTAGATTTGGGAAAAAGTACTTAACTTTCCTTTTTTTTTTTTTTTTTTTGAGGCAGAGTCTCGCTCTGTCGCCCAGGCTGGAGTGCAGTGGCCAGATCTCAGCTCACTGCAAGCTCCGCCTCCCGGGTTCACGCCATTCTCCTGCCTCAGCCTCCCGAGTAGCTGGGACTACAGGCGCCCGCCACCTCGCCTGGCTAGTTTTTTGTATTTTTTTAGGAGAGACGGGGTTTCACCGTGTTAGCCAGGATGGTCTTGATCTCCTGACTTCATGATCCGCCCGTCTCGGCCTCCCAAAGTGCTAGGATTACAGGCTTGAGCCACCGCGCCCGGCCGTACTTAACTTTCTTAAGCCTCAAAGTCCTTATCTGTAAAATGGAATAATCAGTTGTCTGAGGAGCAAATGAGGTAATATCTATAAATTTGTAGCACAGAGGTGGGCCAATATAAGTACCCAATAAATGTTAGTTGTTAGTAATGGCATTGCTGCTTTTCATCGTTTTATAACAGTTGTATCAGGTGAAATTTCTGAAGTCCTACCTCACTTGTTTCTGGGACAGAATCACTTACGGAGAATAGTTTTGGTAAAATTTTCTTTTCCCATAGTTTTTTCTGCTTTTATTAGTTTGAAAGATTGCCCGTGTTTAGCTGTTTTCCTTATCCTGAATTAGAAGTAGAAGGCTACAGTTCATTTATTAGTAGCATTGTAAAGAGGAGCTTCCTGTAGCTTGGTCTCCTTTAGGATATATACGGTATCCTGCTGGTCGTGGTTTTTGACAGTGAGTATTTCAAATGAGGCAGACCCTGGTGAGATATTTTCCAGCCAGCTTGACCCCCTGTTAGGGCAGGCAGAGTGGGGTTTTGCTCTCCTGACATGCCCCAGAGAAGATGGGGGGTGGTGGAGCTACTATCTTCACAACAGAAGATCTTTTAGAGAATTCCATTGTCAGCCAATTATTAATTTTTACATATAGTTTTTTTTACATTTACATAGAGATGCTTATATTTAATCTTAAAAGGTAGTCCTATGTAGTTGTATCAGAAACCAAAAGCGCTCTTTCAGACCACTTTTATTAACTCAGGTATTATGAAAGGAATCACTGAAGAATATGAAAGCTCAAATAAGATTAAAAAATGCTTTAATACTGCCGCAGAAGTCTTTCAATTCAAGAGCAGGCAATAGAATGTAGAGAATGTTTACCTTATGACTAGATACAACCTCCCAAGAAAACCTGGATCCTGCAGGGCAGCTAGTCTTCACAGTTCCTGCTGGGACTACAGTTGCTGGGAGTCATTCAATCACTTTTCTCTTTTTAAGGGAGTTAAGTACAGGTAAAGGAACTCTCCTAGCAAAGATCTTAATAATCTCTTGATTATCAATGTCTATGGAGGCTTTTTAGTCCTTCCTTTGCTTCTGCATTCTTGACCCCTGGCTTCTTTCACCTATTCTCTCCTAATTCTCCTGTCTTTCTGAATGGGCCATTCCAATGTTCTTCTACTTCTTTCCGTCACCAGTGTTGGTGTTGCCTATGGTTCTGTTGTGTGCATTTCTGATATATATAAACACTCTGGGGAGTCTTATTGACAGATTTCACAATTACTGAAACATTGTCAATTCTGGCCTTGATCGCTATGTTAAACTCTGGTCCCTATCTCCAACTTTATGGTCCTTTTTTTTTTTTTTTTAAGCTATACCATAGCTGTCTCGAATTAAACTTGTTAAACTGAATGCATCATTTTCATTACTACCACAATCCTCTAATTCTCTGCCCCTCTAAAAGCCATCTTTTCCTGCTGTATTTTCTGACTTTGTGAATGGCACTATTGTCTAGCAATTTAGGTCAAAACCGTGACTAGTATTAGATACTTTCCTCTCCATCAAATCTTTTTCAATCCTGTTACCCTACTGCTACTTACTGACTAGGCCTGGGTAATGTCAATGCTTATATAATAAAGGCTGGATACCTTAACCTGGATTTTAAGCTTGTGGGCAAGAACAAATGAAACTATGAAAAAATGGGCTGTATAAAGGGTATTAAGTGCCACTCTCTGTTGAACTGTTTGATGAAACTGGCTTTAATGATCCAGAAGAAGCCTTACATTTGAATGCATTCTGTTCTTTCAAAACTGCTGCTAACCAGTTTTCATGTTTATTACCGTTTGCTGCTGCTGGAAAAAAGTTAGGAGCTACTACGTTTTACTCATTTCATCTTTGAATAACAGCAGCAGCACAAATCCCAGGATTCTCAAAGCAGTTCTGACCACAACAAACCAAAAACTAAACTACAGAGAAATGGGAAACAGGTGTGTCTGGTTTAAAAAAAAGGAAAGCGTCATCAGGTGGCCACATCCTTTCCTTGTCATTCATATCCCCAACCTCCAGATCCCTTCTACTCTTGTAAGTTTGAATACAGTCAAGGTTAGTTGGGTAAAAAACTGATGTTGATTATGATTAAAAAGAGATACAAAACTCAGCATCTCCTTCGTTAAAAACAAAGGTTGAGAAACTTGATTAAAAAACTAAAATATTATTATTTTTTATTATTATTATTATTATTACTATTTTGAGATGGAATCTCGCTCTGTCACCCAGGTTGGAATGCAGTGGTATGATCTCAGCTCACTGCAACCTCCGCCTCCCGGATTCAACTGATTCTCCTGCCTCAGCCTCCTGAGTAGCTGGTACTACAGGCGCCTGCCACCACGCCTGGCTAATTTTTGTATTTTTGTATTTTTTTTTTCTCTAACCAGAGAACCTTTAATAGCTTAGAAGTGTCGCTGTTTCAGATGGGAGTGCCGAGCAGGCTGGTGACCCCATCCTCCACCCCCTGCCCCTGAGAAAAGGCTGGGCTGGGCCAGAGGCCAATCCACGGGGAAAAGGCCACCAGCACTCATCAGGCTTCCCACTGGCACCCTGAAGCCTGCCCAGGCCGGGTCGCCAGCACCGTCCACAGGCCTTGGCCAGCCGGGGCCCTCAGGGAAGCAACCCAGCTCGCATCTGGAAGGCCAGGCCGTCCCCGCGGGTGGCTTGCTTGTTGATCTCTCTGTGTCGTTCTTTGGTTACGATTTCCTCTAGGACCTCACCATCTCCCTTAATTAGCCTGGTGCGCCCCGTCTCGGGGTCCACCACCTTGCGGATTATGCTCTGCCGGGCATCCCACTCCTCCTTGGTCATGGGCTTCATGGCCTGGATTCGGGACTTCTGCTCATCCGTCAGGACTGGGCCATCCTCTTCCTCCCCAGCTGATCGGTGCCACAGGTCCAGCGAGGGGCCCGGCAAAGCCTCCACTTGCTGTGCTTTCTTCTTCTTCTTCTTCTTCTTCTCCTTTCTTCTCCTTTCTTCTCCTTCTTCTTCTTCCTCTTCCTCTTCCTCCTCCTCCTCCTCCTCCTCCTCCTCCTCCTCCTCCTCTTCTTGTCCTTGTACTTCCCCCGCTTCTTCCGGCCATCACTGGAGGAAGAGGAGGAGGACGAGGAGGAAGAAGAGGAGCTAGAACTGGAAGAGGAGGAGGAGGAGCTGGATCGTGGTCTCCTCCGGGCCTTGTGCTTGCTTCTCTCCTCCGCCCCGAGGGCCGTGCTGGCCTTGCGACCTTGGGATGCGGAGGCGTCCTTCCTGCTCTTCTTCTTTCTCTTTTCCGACCCCCGTCCCCGGGACCGGCTGCAACTCCTCGAGCGCTTGCGGGAGCCGACGTGAGCCATGGCGCCGCGGGCCTCCAGCCTAGCGCCCTCGCCGACTCAAGGGGTCCCCTGGGGCTGTTCCGTTCCCACCTTGACCGCCCTGCGGGCCGGACAGCCCGCCCCACGCCTTCTCGAGAGCAATTTTTGTATTTTTAGTAGAGACAGGGTTTCACCATATTGGCCAGGCTGGTCTCGAACTCCTGACCTTGTGATCCGCCCACCTCAGCCTCCCAAAGTGCTGGGATTACAGGCGTGAGTCACCGCGCCCGGCCAAAAAAACTAAAATATTCTTATAGCTAGCTGGGAGAGATCTTAATCCTTCCACATAGACAGATACCCTCATATCCACAGGAAGCCATGTGGACTAAAACCAAACTGAGCCCATTACTCATTCCCTCACCGGCTCTTCTTGTGGCTCTTCTTAGACCTTTCGGGAGACTTTGAGTATCTCCTGTGTCTGTGACTACGGTGATGACCTGGGGACTTGGAACGGGATCTGTACCGCCGATCTGCTGCGGGATCTGCTGCGGTGACGTCTTGGACTCTTGCTCGGATGCCTGTCTCGGCGCGGGGCGGGGCTTCTCCTTTCGGGAGATCGATTCTGCCTTCTAGGAGAGCGACTCCTACTTCCCTTCTGTAGCGCAGTGTGGGAGAGCGACAGGGCTTGTCCAAGTCTCCGGAGCTTCTCCGGCGGTGATCAGGTGATGGCGCTCTTTCCAACTTCACATCCTCCTCTTCTTCCTCTTCGCTGGACTCCACATCATCCATGTCCTCTTCCAGAGCACTAACTCGAGGCTCCAGCTGCTCAGCTTCCTCTGATACCTAGCGTTTCTGCAGCCGGAGCAGAATGATACCGCAGACTCTCTCACTGTGCAATAGCTCATCAATAAACTCATCAACATGCATCAGTTCAAACTCTCTATTTCGGTTCTGGCTCTTGATTTTTCGATAGTCTTTGTACAAAGACTCCAAGTACTTGTAGCCATCAATTGCAGTGCCTGTCAGCCTCATGTAAAATGCCCCCAGCATGCGGACATACTTGAAATCTTCATTTTTGATAAACTCTACAGTGATATCCTTCTCGGGTTGAATTTGAAGCATTTTCAAGGTTAAACACAGAAAGGGTGTTGGTTTTATGTTGCCACCATAGATGCCACCCACAAACCCTAACTCCAGGGCTCTACAGACTACAAACCCCAGCCGTAAGTCCAAAGCACCGCTCTTTCCAGTACTCGGACTCATAGATTCGAGTTCGAATGATCTTCTCTGCCAGATACTGAGCGTTGGTGCGGTGGGTGCTGTGCGCATCCCTCACTGTACGGTTAGTCATTTTAGAATCTTTTATGTAGAGTATTAATTGAAGAATATAAAAATTTTACAGCTTTCTCAAATGCAGAGTTCCTTAATCAGAATATGATGAAATAATTTCGTTCAGAAATGCTTCATTAATCTGCCATTGTTAGGAATAAGATGATTTTTCAAAAAACTTAAGCTCATTATCCTAAGTCCCTTTTTTAAAAAAATGAGATATGGCCGGGCGTGGTGGTTCACGTCTGTAATCCTAGCACTTTGGGAGGCCGAGGCCGGCGGATCACAAGGTCAGGAGATAGAGACCATCCTGGCTAACATGGTGAAACCCCATCTCTACTAAAAACATACAAAAAATTAGCCAGGCGTGGTGGCGGGCGCCTGCAGTCCCAGCTACCCAGGAGTCTGAGGCAGGAGAATGGTGTGAACCCAGGGGGCGGAGCTTCCAGTGAGCCGAGATGCACCACTGCACTCCAGCCTGGGCGACAGAGCGATACTCTGTCTCAAAATAAATAAGTAAATAATAAAAATAAAAATAAAAAAAAGAGATGTAAATCTCTTTCATCCTCAATGCTATGCAAAATATGGATTATAAATTATCTACTATCATTTCTAATCTGAAAAAAACAGATGACCAAACTACTTAGAATTGATCGAAGTCAAAGGGTTCAGCTGTTGTGGTTTTGGATGAGGCAAATTCACTGGTTTTAATGGGAACACTGACACCTCTACAGGCTGTTCAGAAAGGACAGAATTCAAACAATACAGAACAACACAGGGTAAAACAATGTCAGTACATCTTCAGTTATTCCCTTTGCCAAATACTTAGGGCATTAATAAAATTTTGGTGTCCTTTTAAATCTTTATAAAACACACATTCATTCTTTCTCTTTACACACACAGACACACACACACACAGTGATAAATACATGGAAATAATCTATACATATTTTGTGACTTTGCTATTTTGCTTGAACAGCATCTTGGAGATTTGTGTGCGTATGTACATATATGTGCATGCTTTTTCATAATATATACTTCTCTATTGATGAGCATTTTGTATTTTTAGTAGAGACGGAGTTTCACCATATTGGCCAGGCTGGTCTCAAACTCCTGACGTTGTGATCTGCCCACCTCAGCCTCCCAAAGTGCTGGGATTACAGGCATGAGAAATCACACCCGGCCAAAAATAGTATATAGGTACATAAAACAACCATGTCATAATAAAATGGGGATCATAGTAACATCAAGATTTGATTTTTATCTATTCATTGAAATTTATTATGTACAGGCCATGTATTCTTTATCTCACTTGAAAATAACAATTAAATGAGGCATACGCTACTGTAATAAACATTTCACCAAGGAAGAATCAGTATCAGGTTAAGTAACAGGCCCAAGTATGTTGTATCTTTGTGCAGCTGAAGGCACATACGAGAGATTCCTAAGTGTAAAATTAATAGATTAAGGGGAACACACATTTTAGATTCTGGTAGATGCTGCTAGTTGTACTCCTCCCACAAAAACTATATCAGTTTAATTCCAGCAGCCAAGTATGAGAGCACGTTTCCCCATATTCTCACACTGAATAGTGTAAATCTTTCTGTTTTCCCAATTTGTATTTACTTGATTATTAAAATTGAACCTATTTTCATGCGCGTATTGGTATTATTTGTATTTTTTTATTATACTTTAAGTTCTGGGGTACATGTGCAGAACGTGCAGGTTTGTTACCTAGTTATACACATGCCATGGTGGTTTGCTGCACCCATCAACCCGTCATCTACATTAGGTATGTCTCCTAACGCTATCCCTCCCCTAGCCCCCCACCCCGTGACAGACCTCAGTATGTACTGTTGCCCTCCCTGTGTCGATTTCATTGTTCAACTCCCACTTATGAGTGAGAACATGCAGTGTTTGGTTTTCTATTCCTGTATTAGCTGAGAATGATGGTTTCCAGCTTCATCCATGTCCCTGCAAAGGACATGAACTCATCCTTTTTATGGCTGCATAGTATTCCATGGTGTATATGTACCACATTTTCTTTATCCAGCCTATCATTGATGGGCATTTGTGTTGGTTTCAAGTCTTTGCTATTGTGAACAGTGCTGCAATAAACATACATGTGCATGTGTCTTTACAGTAGAATGATTTCTAATCCTTTGGGTATATACCCAGTAATAGGATTGCTGGGTCAAATGGTATTTTTGGCTCTAGATCCTCGAGGAATTGCCACACTGTCTTCCACAATGGTTGAACTAATTTACACTCCCACCAACAGTGTAAAAATGTTCCTATTTCTCCACATCCTCTCCAGCATCTGTTGTTTCTTGACATTTTAATGATCGCCATTCTAACTTGTGTGAGATGGTATCTCACCGTGGTTTTGGTTTGCATTTCTCTAATGACCAGTGATAATGAGCTTTTTTTCATATGTTTGTTGGCCACATAAATGTCTTCTTTTGAGAAGTGTCTGTTCATATCCTTTGCCCACTTTTTGATGGGGTTGTTTTTTTCTTGTAAATTTGTTTAAGTTCCTTGTAGATTCTGGCTATTAGCCCTTTGTCAGATGGATAGATTACAAACATTTTTTCCCATTCTGTAGGTTGCCTGTTTACTCTGATGATAGTTTCTTCTGTGATGCAGAAGCTTCTTAGTTTAATTAGATCCCATTTGTCAATTTTGGCTTCTGTTGCCATTGCTTTATGTTTTAGTCATGAAGTCTTTGCCCATGCCTATGTCCTAAGTGGTATTGCCTACGTTTTCTTCTAGGGTTTTTATGGTTTTAGGTCTTACTATTTGTATTTTTCCTGTGAATTGCTCTTCCATGTTGTTTGCTCAGTATTCTCTTGGATGATGAGTCTTTTTAAAATTATTTGTAAGTGCACGGAGCAGTTACGTACATGCATTTTTTGTCACGTACATTTCTTTCCATCAGGTGCATGTGTCTGGCTTTGTTTATGATGGCTTTTGTCTTACAGGACATTCAAACTTTTGTGTACAAAATTCTAGTCTTTCCCCTGGTTTTATGTTTTGCTTAGAAGACCTAGGAACCTCCAAATCTTAAGTACACTCTTTCCTATTTTCTTCTTTTATGGCTTGTCTAACTTTCTTTTCATTTGAAATTTTGATTGTTCATGGCGTAGGATAGAAATCTAATTGTATTTTTGCCTGCATTGATTTCAGAGTATGCTAGCAGCATTTATTAAATAGACCTTTCTTTCTCCCACCAAAATGAAATGCTGCCTATGGTATATATCAGGAGCCCTTTTCATTTCAAGGTTGCTTAGATATACAATCACTATTTTAAGACCAGGGAAAGGAGTCTATGGACTGTTACACATGCAGGGATTTGTGTACTTGCAGCCCCCACTCTTTTCTTTTCTTTTTTTTTGTCTCTGTATTAGTCCATTCTCACACTGCTATAAAGAAATACCCACGATTGGGTAGTTTATAAAGGAAAGAAGTCTAATTGACTCACAGTTCCATATGGCTGGGGAGGCCTCAGAAAACTTATAATCATGGCGGAAGGGGAAGGGGAAATAGGTACCTTCTTCACAAGGTGGCAGGAGAGAGAGAGCAGTGAAACCCTGTTTCTACTAAAAATATAAAAATCAGCTGGTTGTGGTGGCACGCACCTGTACTCCCAGCTAGCTGGGAGGCTGAGACAGGAGAATCACTGGAACCCAGGAGGTGGAGGTTGCAGTGAGCTGAAATCACACCACTGCACTCCAACCTAGGTGACACAGTGAGACTTCGTCTCAATAAAAAAAAGAAAGATTAACTTTTAAAGGCTCATGAGATTACATCAGGCCTTTCTGGATGATCCATAATAATATTACTGTCTTAAGGTCAACTGATTAGTAACCTTAATTACTCCTGCAGTATCCCTTTTGGCCTGTTATGTCACATGTTCACAGATGTGACTAGGAGGTGAGGGTCATGGGGATCATTTTGCCAACCACAATAGGTATATACAGATATTAAAAATACATTGAATTAGATCCTTAAAATATGTACCTTTTACCATATATATATATATATATTGCACGTAAATAAGAAGTAAAACTTAGTAAATGGATATTTACTTCAAGTAGAACTGATCTGACTAATGGTCAGATAATGAGTGATGGGGGTGGGTATTTTTGAGCTGGGACTGAAAAGGTAATTAAGACAGTGACATGGAATCAGGGCAGAAAGGCAATTTGGCAAAGAAACAGTCTGAGAAAAGTCACAAGTTGGCTGGGTGCTGTGGCTTACGCCTGTAATCCCAGCACTTTTGGAGGCTGAGGCAGGTATATCACTTGAGGTCAGGAGTTCAAGACCAGCCTGGCCAACATGGTGAAACCTCCATCTTTACTAAAACTACAAAAAAAAAAAAAAAAAAAAGTAGCCAGATGTGGTAGCACGCACCTGTAATCCCAGCTACTTGGGAGGCTGAGGCATGAGAATTGCTTGAACCCGAAAGGCAGAGGTTGCAGTGAGCTGAGATAGTGCCACTGCACTCCAGCCTAGGTGACAGAGTGAGACTCCATCTCAACAAACAAACACAAAGCCACAGGTAAGAAGATACAGAAGGTACAAGGAGAAAAGAGTTCAGCTGGAACCAGGCAAAAGCATGTGTAAGAGCAGGAAAAACTAAGAATGGAGAGATGGATTTGGATCAGATTATCTGGCATTTCCCATCAATCATAGATTGGAGTTGAGTGATTGGAGGCAGGGAAATATTAGAAGACTGTTGCAGGAGGTCGGGCAACAAATAAAGTGGGCCTGAAAAAGCACTGTGGTGTCAGGAGTCAAGGCGCAGTGATGGTCGTAATAAAGACTGCAGAAATTAAAATGAAAGTGACTTTCCAAAATGAAAGGTGGTATTCTGGCTTGTAGTAGAGACTTCTAGTTGTCCCCCAGGTCAGTTCTCCACTTTTCTAGTAATTCAACCCTTCAGTTTTAACTTGGCACTGAGAATAAAGATATTTTTCAGTCTCTCTCCTAGCGAGGCATGACTGTGTGAGTAAGTTCTAGTCAACGGAACGTGAGTGGAAGCGACATGCAGCTTCCAGTATGCATGCCCTTAGTGGGCTATGGATGTCATGCCAGCGATCCATCTTGGGACATGATGGATCTTGACACTCCCTAGGAATAATGGAGCAATTAAAATAAAGGAACGTGGATATTTACCACCATGGAGCAGCTCCAGTGCTGCTGAATACAGCTGTGCAGTTGTGAGCACCATTCCCATAGACCACAGTGTGAATGGGACTCTGTAAAGTTGTGCAGTGCACATCCTGCACAACCATACCCAGTAACCCAGAAACACCTGTGCAGGTAGGATAGACTGGAGGAGTAACTCTTGGGAAGCTTACACCTGGGCTGTTTAAACTACTATTATTTTGGATCTCTGTTTCAGCTTCTGAACCTATATTACAAGTAATACAAGGTTCTGAATCATAGATAGCAACTTGGGTGTTTTAGTGTCCTTTAGCAAAGGAAGAAAGGTCGAAAGGAGTAGTAGACAAGGGGTGAGATGAACTGAAGATTGCTTGAGTGAATGCTGAGTGCAAAGCACTATGGTAAGAGCCATGGGGAGTATAAAGAAAGCACAGTTCCTGCCCTCTAGGAACTTAAAATCTAATGAGGACAAACATATTTATGCCAATAATTTTATAGAATATCACTCTCAAGAAATGTATACTCTAGTGCAGAAAAAAATATGTATTTTTATTTTTATTATTTTATTTTAATTATTTTATTTTATTTATTTTATTTTAATAGAGACAGGGTCTTGCCCAGGCTGGTCTCCAACTCCTGAGCCCAAACGATCCTCCTGTCTTGGCCTCTCAAATTGCTAGGATTACAGGCATGAGCCACTGCACCAGGCCCTATGCCAATAATTTTTATAGGAGTAAAGTGTGGCTTTAGAGGCAACAATCTAGTAAGAAAAAGACATTGAAACCAATAACATTAATATGAGCAGTGAAGCAAATCCTGGAGGTGCCCCTGATATGAAGCAGAATCTAACCAGCTAGCCTTAAGTTTCCAAATCACAACATTTGCCACTTTTCCCTTAAGATATTCTTACATTATGAGATGCAGCACTAATTTTTCCATTGCAGTGCCCTGAGACATCTGGCTTCTGTAGCACATAAGCAGTCTGCCTAGTATATTTTAAGGATTGTTTTTTTCCTCAAACAAAAAGGAAAAATCAATATTTTTTATTTGCACAAGAAAATGAAAACCTGCTTGGCCTCAGAGGAACAAAACATCTAATTTATTTTACAATGTTTTCTAAATATTACTCTAGAGAAGCTTATATTTATGGTAGTATTTGAATATGACCTTTAAAATACATTGTTTGGGTAGTTTTGTTTTAAACAGACTATGATAATAATATGAGGGAAAATGCAGTTGAAAAATGAATGTGTATATGTTTACTGTTTATGTGAGGGCCAACCCCAAATCCTGCAGAACCTTTTCTCAATATTAAGATCATTCTCATTGCAGCAGCATTTGGCTATTAAAACCCACCTCAAACAGTTACTGGGGACCAATTAGGAGAACGACTCTACTAAACCCTGTGCATGTCTGGTTTATGAGACGAATTCGATGTTTTCTAAAACTTTTATTTTAAATTTAATTTTTATTTTTAGTTCTGCACATGTGCAGGACGTGCAGGTTTGTTACACAGGTAAACGTGTGCCATGGTGGTTTGCTGCACCTGTCAACCCATCACCTAGGTATTAAGCATCACATACATTAACTGTTCTTCCTAATGCTCTCCCTCCCTCCACCCCACTCCCCTGACAGGCCCCAGTGTGTGTTGTTTCCCTCCCTGTATCTATGTGCTCTCATTGTTCAGCTCCCACTTATAAGTGACAACATGTGGTGTTTGGTTTTCTGTTCCTGCAATAGTTTGCTGAGGATAATGGCTTCCAGCTCCATCCATGTTCCTTCAAAGGACATGATCTCGTTCCTTTTTATGGCTGTATAGTAGTCCATTGTGTATATGTACCACATTTTCTTTATCCAGTCTATCACTGATCAACATTTGGGTTGATTCCATGTCTTTGCTATTGTGAATAATGCTGCAATGAACATATGTATGCATGTATCTTTGTAATAGAATGATTTATATTCTTTTGGGTATATACTCTTTAATTTAATTTTTAATTTTTTTGTAGACTCAGAGGTCTTGCTTTGTCACCCAGGCTTGTCTTGAACTCCTGGGCTCAACTGATCCTCCTGCCTCAACCTCCGAAAGTGCTGGGGTTACAGTTGTAAGGCACTGCACCCGGCCTAGTATTTTTTTTTTTTTTGAGACCCAGTTTTATTCTGTCACCCAGGCTGGAGTGCAGTGGCGCAATCATAGCTCACTGCAGCCTTGAACTCCTGGGCTCAAGTGATCCTCCCACCTCAGCCTCCTAAGTAGCTTGAACTACAGATGTGTGCCACCACACAGCAGCTATTTAAAACAATTTTTTAAATTAATTACAACAAAATTTATATCGCTGTTTCCCAGGCTGGTTTCCAACTCCCGGCCTCCAGCAATCTTCTTGACTCAGCCTGGCAAAATATTGAGATTACAGGTGTGAGCCACCACGCCTGGCCTTCTGTATTCTCATACAGTAAGTCACTACCCAAAAGGAGACATAGAAACACAAAAATAAATAACTAATACACAGTGTTAAGTAGAGGCCGAAAGGGTTGTGAATATGTAGGGAGGAAAGGATTATTCTCACTGGGTGAAACTTGAAGGCTTCATTGGGGTGATGGCTGTGAAAGGATTGGTAACATTTTCACGTGAACAATTACAAATGAGTATGGGGGCTGGAGCAGGCTTGGGAGGGTGAATGGTGCAAAGAGAGGCAAGGAGCATACAAGATAAAAACAAGGTGGGCCAGGCATGGTGGCTCACATCTGTAATCCCAGCACTTTGGGAGGCTGAGGCTGGTGGATCACTTGAGGTCAGGAATTCGAGACCAGCCTGGCCAACATGGGGAAACTCTGTCTTTACTAAAAATAAAAAAATGAGCTGGGCATGGTGGTGCACGCCTGTAATCCTAGCTACTCGGGAGGCTGAGGAAGGAGAACCGCTCCAACCCGGAAGGCAGAGGTTGCAGTGAGCTGAGATTGTGCCACTGCATTACAGCCTGAGTGATGGAGCAAGACCCTGTCTCAAAACAAAACAAAACAAAAACAAAAATACAAAAAACCAAGGGGCACATGCTGGGCCTCTCTCAGAGAGGCGTGGTCTTCATTTAGCAGATGAAGGCCGTCAAAGATTTTTGAACCCAGTGGTGACGATCCTATCTGTCCTTTAGTCAGTGTGGGAAAGACTGGAAGGGTCAAAGACTAAAAGCTGGAGACCGATTTAGGAGACTGTTGCATGATTCCAGGCAAGAAGTCCTGAGAGCCAAACACAAGGAACATGAGTAAAAAGGCAACGCTGGATGATGTGTTTGAGACACTCTTGAAAAAGAAGCTTCAGAGGTTGGTTACTGGGAAGAACTGGAGGAAGATAAGGAGCACCGTAAAATAGTCCTCAGAATTCTTAAGCATGTAAGTTATAACTATAACCTTATAATCTAACATGAAACAAAAACAAAGAAAGCATTGTATTTCCCCCAAAGACACACATTAATAAACTCCCACATATCAGTAAATGGCAAATCTATTTTGCTGTCCCCTGACCTTGCAGTCATTGTCGATGTGACATTTTCTCTCATATTTCTGTTTGCTGGTTTGACCTTCAAAATATATCCAGATGCATGGTCAGGTATGGTGGCTCAGGCCTGTAATCCTAGCACTTTGGGAGGCTGAGGTGGGCAGATCACTTGAGGTCAGGAGTTTGAGACCAGCCTAGTCAACATGGTGAAACTCTGTCTCTACAAAAAATACAACTATTAGCCAGGCGTGGTGGCAGACACTTGTAGTCCTAGCTACTTAGGAGGCTGAGGCAGGAGAATCGCTTGAACCCGGGAGATGGAGGAAGTTGCAGTGAGCCGAGATCATGCCACTGCACTCCAGCCTGCATGACAGAGCAAGACTTCAACTAAAAAAACAAAACAAAAACCAAAGTATATCCAGATGCAGACATTTCATCCTTCCATGACTGACACTGTCCTGGGCTGCGCCATCATTTTCTTTTGTCTGTATCATTGCAGTTACCTCCTAACTGGTTTCCTCAATTAATCCCTGGGTCCCTGTAGGCTACTCTTAACACAGCAATTATTTTATTAAACTAAAGTGAAATTGGTGCTTGTAATCCCAGCTACTTGGGAGGCTGAGGCAGGAGAACCGCTTGAACCCAGGAGACAGAGGTTGCAGTGAGCCGAGATTACACCACTGTACTCCAGCCTGGTTGACAGAGCAGAACTCCATCTCAAAAATAAATAAATAATAAATAAAGTGAAATCATGTCTTTCCTTTTCTCAAAGATTTCCAGTAACTCCCCACTTCTACTTTTACTATCAGAGTAAGTCAGTGTCCTAACTATGCAGGCTGCTAAGCCCTCCGCAATCTGCTGCTTCTCCTCTGCTGTCACAGCCACCTTCTACCTTATTGTCCTTGGTTATTTTGCTCCAGCCACACTTGACACCTTGCTGTCCTTAGAAAATGCCAACCATGCTCCTGCCTCAAGGCCAATGCCCTTGGCACTGCTTCCCTGTGAGTTTCTGCTCAAAATGTCACTTTGTCACAGAGGCCTTCCCTGACTACCCTGTGAGGTAGCAACCCTCTTCCTTCCCCTGCATTCTATATCCCCTAACTCCAACTTAGCTTTTATGTAACAGTTGACAAAACACATTTCTACATATATGACCACTGTATATATCATAAACTCAATGAGGGCAGGCCTGTTGGTCTTTTTATTTACCTTTCATTCATTGTTTCATCACCAACACCTAAAGCAGCTTGGCACAGAATAGGTATTGATTTTTTTTTTTTTTTTTTTTTTTGAGCCAGAGTCCCTGTTGCCCAGGCTGGAGTACAGTGGCGCAATCTCAGCTCACTGCAACCTCTGCCTCCCAGATTCAAGTGATTCTCCTGCCTCAGCCTCCCGGGTAGCTGGAATTATAGGTGCCTGCCACCATGCCTGGCTAATTTTTGTATTTTTAGTAGAGATGGGATTTCATCATGTTGGCTGGGCTGGTCTTGAACTTCTGAGCTCTAGTGATCTGCCTGCCTCAGCCTTCCAAGGTATTGAAATATTATTGAATGAATGAATCAATGAATCCTATCAACAGAAGGGTGAATTCCAGAAGCATATACTAGATACTTCCGTTATTGACACTTGTTTGTAACATAGCACCTGATGAGAATTTCTGATAAACTATAAATTGTAACCAGCAACAGAAAAAAATACCTAGTCTAAACAAATCTACTCTCTACCATATCTTAGTACCACGCTACTCAACTATTTTCTAGCAAAACAAAAACTTTTGAGGTGAGGGGTTAGGTTAACAAGTGATTTTGGCATCATTTTTCAAAAGAGCTTTCAAGCTACAGAATTCACTCAGCCGTATAACAACTTTATTAAGGAACTATCCATATGCCAACACTGTGCTCTGAGCATGAAGGCATGAAAGGTTGTTCCTGCTCTCAAGGGGATTACAGTCATGTTTTTTTTAAAGGACAAATCAACTTGCAATTAAAAAGGTACATGTCAAGTGCTTTGCGAATATGCTGTTGAGTACGGAAGAGGGCCAATTAACTCAGCAGACACTGCAAAGGAGGGCAGGCTGGAGCTGAGTCTTGACAGATTACGTAGATTTACATAAAATATAAATAGATGTTTATTTATTTAAAAAAAATTTTTTCTGTGCTGGGCAGAAGCAACAGCAGCCTAACCAAAGGCATAGGGTTCTGAAGGAATTTGATGGGGAAAATGCTGTGGTTTGCATGTATGAGTCCCTTCAAAACTCCTATGTTGTTACATAAGCCCAAGGTGGGGCCTTTGGAAGGTGATTAGATAGGATCGGTGTCCTTATAAAAGGGCTGGAAGGAGTGAGTCTGTCCCTTTTTTGCCCTTGTAAAAATGCACGAAGAAAGTGCAACTGGGCCGGGTGTGGTGGCTCACACCTGTAATCCCAGCACTTTGGGAGGCTGAGGCGGGCAGCTTATGACGTCAAGAGATCAAGACCATCCTGACCAACATGGTGAAACCCTGTCTCTACTAAAAATACAAAAATTAGCTGAGCGTGGTGGCAGGCACCTGTAGTCCCAGCTACTTGCGGGGCTGAGGCAGAAGAATCGCTTGACCTTGAGAGGTGGAAGTTGCAGTGAGCCGAGATCACACCACTGCACTCCAGCCTGAGCGACAGAGGGAGACTCCATCTTAACAACAACAACAACAACTAAATTTTGGCATATGAATGCATCCTAAGGTCATAAGCTCTCATACTTTCTTTTCTTTGGTTTGATCTTGGCATGTGAGATAGTTTACATGTATCCACCGAAAAACCTGCTATTATTGGCTGTAGAGTAGTCAATCAATAATTCTGTTTTCCTTTTGGATATTGGGTAGGATAATTTCAGTGTTTATTGATATGATAATATGAAACCAAACCTATGAAGTTTTTTTCTTAGATGAAAAAATGAAGTCTAATCAGGAAGAAGGGAGATGACAGATAATAGAAGAGTTTATATTGAAAGAGAAAGAAGGGAATCAGGGTTATCTGTATGGGGGCTACAATATTTTAACTTGAGATTTTTTCTTCTTCTTCTTCTTCTTTTTGAGAAGGAGTCGCACTCTGTTGCCCAGGCTGGAGTGCAGTGGCACAATCTCGGCTCACTGCAAGCTCCACCTCCCGGGCTCATGCCATTCTCCTGCCTCAGCCTCCCGAGTAGCTGGACTACGGGCGCCCGCCACCACGCCCAGAGAATTTTTTGTATTTTTAGTGAAGGTGGGGTTTCACTGTGTTAGCCAGGATGGTCTCGATCTCCTGACCTCGTGATCCGCCCACCTCGGCCTCCCAAAGTGCTGGGATTACAGGCGTGAGCCACTGCGCCTGGCAACTTGAGATTTTTTTTCCTGTCGTGTTCCAACTTGTTTCCTTCTAATTTCTTGCTAAAGTTAATTAGAAATACCCAAACTAGGGCAGGTGTGGTGGCTCACACCTGTAATCCCAGCACTTTGGGAGGCTGAGGCGGGTGGATTACTTGAGGTTAGGAGTTTGAGAACAGCCTGGCCAACATGAAATTTCAGCCGGGTGTGGTGGCGGGTACCTGTAATCTCAGCTACTGGGGAGGCTAAGGTATGAGAATCACTTAAAGCTGGGAGGCAGAAGTAGCAGTGATGCAGTGAGCCAAGATCATGCCACTGCACTCCAGCCTGGTCTGGTCAACAGAGTGAGACTCCATCTCAAAAAAAAAAAAAAAAGGAAATCCTCCAACTAAAAGCAGGTAGTAAAGCTAGCTACTTTAACCAATGTATCCAGAAGTCTCAGCAGGTTAACATAAAGTCAAAAGGGATGGGTGTGTAACTCACCTCTGTGCAGTGGATCCAGGGCCTTAGGCTCCTTCTATCTTATGGCTATGCTGCCTTTAACATACGCCTTTCAAGGTCAACATGCCTGTCTTTATCACCCTAGCACAGCAGAAGAGACACCCAGGTTTGTATGCAGGCAGTTTTTATGAGCCAGATGTGGAAGTGGTATTCATGGATGTTCCAGTGGCAAAAACGTAGCTGCATAGCTAAAAAAAATTATATACAATGCTGGTGTCCAGGAAAGTATAGAATGGTACTTTAGAATCGCATTAACATGGCCAGATACGGTGGCTCATGCCTGTAATCCCAGCACTTTGGGAGGCTGAGGCAGGCAGATCACTTGAGGTCAGGAGTTTGAGACAGGTCTGGCCAATATGACAAAACCTGGTCTCTACTAAAAACACAAAAATTAGCTGGGCATGGTGGCGTGCACCTGTAATCCCAACTACTTGGGAGGCTGATGCAGGAGAATCGCTTGAGTCCAGGAGGCAGAGGTTGCAGTGAGCTGGGATTGCGCCACTGCACTCCAGCCTGGGTGGCAGAGTCAGACTCTGTCTCAAAAAAAAAAAAAAAAAGAATTGTATTGACAGTGATTACTAAGATGACTGTTTTTTCAGTGTCTGCATCTATGAAATTCTTGATGCTTTAAAAATGAATTTCAAAGAGCTGTTTATCTGATAGGGACATTTATCTTTTATCTACTGCTTCTCCTACAAGTCTACAAGTTTTCTTCCTCTCTCGTTCCTTATAGTTATGGGCCTCCCCCACCCCCTCCACAGTGGGCACACGTGCTTTGGCATATGCAAGCTGATTATATTTTGCTTTGTGATGTCTCTCTCTGTAATTTGAAACTATAGAAATCCACACTTAGAGGGATCTATATGGGGCTTTGTATTTTATGCCATTGATCTACATGTTTATTTTTTCCATCAATTCTGCCCAGTAGGTAGTTGAAAGGTATTACAGAGATGAGGGAACAATATGCATGATGAAAAAAAGAATCAACCAGTTAAGTTTGCATTCAATTTCCTTATTCAGTTGACTTGACTTCAGTCTCTCCAATAACAGCCGAGCGTGTGTGTCTGTGTGACTGTGGCAGGAAGATGAGGAGGTGGGGATGGACAAATGAAAGTAGTGAGAGATTGTGGGGGGTTGAGATAGAGCTAGTAAAGCTATGAGCTGGTAAATTGTTTGGGGTTCATGCTGTCGAAGAACAAAATTTCAACATATTTTGTTAAACTATCAAATTGGCTTTTATTAGCAATTCATGAATTAGGTAGCATCTCATTTATGAAACAGAAAAGACCTTCCAGTAGGCTGAGCAGAGGAGGTGGGCTTTACAGGCATACAGAGCTGAAGCAGCAGAAACAGGGAACAGAAAGCTGACTGGTCATTTCCAAGTGACTCTCCTTCTAGGGTTCAGGCAGAGGGAGCTTTCTCATCATGCCTATTCAGGGTGACTGGGCTCCTTTTGACTGGCTGCGGTGAGTTTCCTATTCCTTGGAAAACCATTTCAAAGTTCAGTTTGACTATGTGGTACTTAGCGTGACTGACTCCATTCTGGTTTGCTCTGGTTTGTTGGGGCTTAGTACAGCAGCTCAATCCAAAACAACGCCCTCCTATTAAATTTCATTTGGCAATGCAACGAGGATTCTATATTTGTGTATTGATTTCATGAATTCCAAACAGCTTCTGAATTGTCAGACTTGGAGCACAATGTTGTATTTGATTATTAATGTCTGATTTAAACAAGATTGCAAAATGAGTCATCAATGGCAGTGAACTTAATTCAGGTTCTCATACTTTCCCTAAAACCAAGCAAGCAAACAACCTAGAGAGGTATTAAAATTAAGGACACGTAAAAATGCTGTCAGGAAGGTAGCAGTGTGGTGTTTAAACCAATAATTTTGCTTCTTAGGAAGACAGGATAAATGACTTTTTGAATAAACACTGCAATAATTGTGTAGAGAATTCATATTTTTTCATGCTGAAAGACGAAAAAAGGAGTTACTTTGAGTGCAAAGAAATTTATGGCTCAGTTGTGAGTATGCATTGAAAAGTGGAATTATAGCTGCCTGAAGCTTATTTGAATTTACAATGAAGGAAATTTAGAAGTAAAGCGGTGTACACTTGATATTCCCAATGTTGCGACCCTTCCTAAAACTCTTTGGGTTTCTTGATCGTATAAAGCTTGCTTGCAGCAGAGATATTGGCAGTGTATGAAATCTGGACGGAATCCAGAACCTAGTATAGTCCAGGGAAAAATGTTCTTTCGGATGCTGAATATATAGGGGCATGATACAAGCAAGCCTTCATCTATTTATCATAGTTCATGGTCTGGTCATGTCCTCTGCCAAAGCTTTTCTGGGAAGCTGTAAGAAGAAAATGATTTGCTGGCCTAGCTTCTGACTTGACTTCATTCCTCTCTGTGGGGGATCACTTTACATTTCCTTAATTGCAGGGACAGCTTGTGTGGTTGGCAGTTGTTTGAACTGAGAAATGGACTTTAATGAACTACAGTTTCTTTGGCTCAGCTGGAATTTAGTAGTCATAGACTAAATTAACAGCCACGGTCAAAGCCCAGATGACAGCTGTGTCACAGAAAAGGAAAGGTAAGGGTTTATTTTGTGCTACTATGTTAGGATCATGCTCTTAAAATAATGGGTTTTGCAACTTCACACTTTTGAGTTATATTGCCATTTTTTTTAAAGGTACCAAAAGGCTCCTCCATGGTAATGTTACGAACCTCAGGTGTCAGGATAGGGAATGTAGCCTAGCTGATTGCAGATAGCAATTTGTATTCATCTTGTGATTTACAATAGGTAGTTTTTTCTTCGTTGTGACTGAATGCGACAGGTCGTGAACATGCTTTCTATTTAATATCTAAGGTTACAAATATGAATAAAGGTTAAGTCGCATGGACGAACAGAATAAAAATTAGAACTCTCATCCTTGACCTTTAATTTTACAAGTGGTACCACTTCTACTACTTCTACGGGCGTCACAAACATTTGTTCTCGCGTTTTAAAGACATTATGCAAATTAAGGCCAGGCACGGTGGCTCATGCCTGGAATTCCAGCACTTTGGGTGGCCGAGTGGGGTGGATCATGAGGTCAGGAGTTCGAGACCAGCCTGGCCAACATGGTGAAACCCCATCCCTACTACAGTGCCTGGCTGGTCGCTCTTCTTGCACATGAAAGTTCCATAGGTAGAGTAGGGTTCAGGAGTGGCTTGCTTCAGTGCTCAAATAATGTCATCTGCATCACACCTCTCTGGTCTAGCACGGGGTGGGCTGTGTTTTCAGGCCTTAAAAAAGTGACAAGTGATGGTTTCAGGCTCCTCAGTTTAGTTAAAAGAAGTCCAATTTCAAACATGTCCTTCCTCCACTAAAACCAGTGGAAGTGGGGAAAATGTCTCTCTTCAGAAACCCTTGAACACCACAGGATTCAGTGAGTTTGTGTATCTGCTCTTGAGCCAATTACTGTGGACGACTGCATGAATTAATTTGGTTGTGCGAATCAGGGTCCATTTCTGAGGCTAGAGATGAAATTTATGTCACCCAAACCACATGATTGACGATAAAGTTTCCTTAAGAAAAGTTGGTGTCATAATAAAGGGAGATAATATTTGCTATCAAATAGCAACATTGCATTTATACCTTGCTAACAATTAAGAACAAGTGCAGAAAACTTTCCCTTCTATGCAGCATTCAGTAAGTAGCAGCAGGTCACAGTTTTCTGCTGCAACAATCAGAGCAAGCAGATGAATGATAAAAATCATAGTTTTAAAAGACCATGGAGAGATGATCAAGCAAGAGAACCAGACCAGTGGTTCTCATGCTTTCACATGTATCAGAATCACCCAGAGGGCTGTTGAAACACACTGCAGGGGCCCATGCTGCAGAATTTCTGAATCAGTAAGTATGAGTTGGCATTTATTCTGTGATCTGCAGTAAAGGCAGTAAGTCAGGTTGAGGAGTGGTGAAAAGAACGAAGGTAAAAAGGACTTGGCATTCCCATTTCAATTTTCCTCAAAGAATGGAAAAGCTGTTATTTGAAAAAAGGATTTGCCTTATTTTTTAGTGTGGTTCTTAAAGGTTGCTGTGGTTTGAGTATTGAATATTTGTCTTCTCCAAAACTCATGTTGAAATTTTTTTTTTTTTTTTTTTTTTTTTGAGACGGAGTCTCACTGTGTCACCCAGGCTGGAGTGCGGTGGCACCATCTTGGCTCACTGCAATCTCTGCTTCCCGGGTTCAAGCGATTCTCCTGCTTCAGCCTCCCGAGTAGCTAGGACTACAAGTGCATGCCACCATGCCCAGCCAATTTTTGTGTTTTTAGTAGAGACAAGGTTTCACCATGTTGGCCAGGTTAATCTCAAACTCCTGACCTCAGGTGATCCACCTGCCTAGGCCTCCCAAAGTGCTGGGATTACAGGCATGAGCCACCATGCCTGGCCTCATGTTGAAATTTAATTCCCAATGTGGTATCATTGAGAGGTGGGCCCTTTAAGAGGTGCTTGAATCATGAGGTCTCTGCCCTCATGAAGGGATTATTCCATCATAGATTAATGGATTAATGGATTATCATGGGAGGGGAGCTGGTGGCTTTACAAAAAGAGGAAGAAAGAATTGAGCTAGCATGTTAGTGTGTTCCCCTGGCTATGAGATACCCTGTGCCCCATTGGGACTCTGTGGAGTCCCCACCAGAAAGAAGCCTCCCATCAATAGATAAACGGATGAAAAAAATGTAGTATATATACATAGGCCGGGCACAGTGGCTCATGCCTGTAATTCCAGCAATTTGGGAGGCTGAGGTGGGTGGATCACTGGAGGTCAAGAGTTCAAGACCAGCCTGGCCAACATGGTAAAACCCCACCTCTAACAAAAATACAAGAATTAGCGGGGAGTTGGTGGCAGGCACCTGGAATCCTAGCTACTAGGGAGGCTGAGGCATGAGAATTCTTGAACCCAGGAGGTGGAGGTTGCAGTGAACCGAGATCGCGCCACTGCACTCCAGCCTGGGAGACAGAGTGAGACTCCACCTCAGAAAAAAAAAAAAAAAAAAAAGAGAGAGAGAGAAAGGAAAAAAAAGAAAATGTATATATACACAATGGAATACCATTATGGACTTTTATTTCATAAAAAAGAATGAAATCTTATCATTTGCAGCAACATGGATGGAACTGGAGGCCATTATGTTAAGTGAAATAAGCCAAGCACAGAAAAGCAGACACTCATGTTCTCACTCATGTGTGGGAACTAAAAACAGTGGAACTCATGAAGATAGGGAGCAGACTTGCAGTTACCAGAGCCCAGGAAGGAGTAGGGAAAGGGGATGAAGGGAAAAATAAGGATATAAATGTTTTTGAGGCATGGCCAGGTCGGTGGCTCACGCTTGTAATCCCAGCACTTTGGGATGCCAAGGCAGGCAGATCACTTGAGGTCAGGAGTTCGAGACCAACCTGGCCAACGTGGTGAAACCCTGTCTCACCTAAAAATACAAAAATTAGCCAGGCATGGTGGCGCGTGCCTGTAATCTCAGCTACTCTAGAAGCTGAGGCAGGGGAATTGCTTGAGCCGGGAAGGCGGAGGTTGCAGTGAGCTGAGATAATGCCACTCCATTCCAGCCTGGGTGACAGAGCGAGACTCCATCTAAAAACAAAAAATGCATTTGAGGCAAGATGGGTAGTCAAGGAAATGATCACGTTCTTGGGACGCAGCAACCGTGGTGACTGTACGGTCAACACAATAAGCCTCAGCATTTGCATTGCAGTTGAGCTCATTCAAGCAAACTTATCTTCAGCAGGGACTTTCCTCTCGAGAGTGCACACATATTTTGATTTACCCTGTCCTCAAACTCACCCTCTGATCATTATAACAGTAAAAAACACACCCTGGGTAGAGATTTAAGATGCTAATGAGACACGTGACGTTTGAAGATGCACGTACAGTTACTGCACATGTGCAGCCAGAAGACCACCCAGAACATGATTACTAGCAACACCTCTTCCCACCCCTTTATGAACAATCATGTAAGACTCCCTTTCCCTAGTAACGGTCTCTGCTGTCTCATCCTTACGAGCAGCTCGCCCTGAATCCTCTCTCTCTCAGGATGCACTGTCTATTCTGTACCTAACTTTCAAAATACTCTTTTTCTTTTGCAATAAATTACTATATGCTGCATCCCCTACAGTGTATGTCTCTTGTTTAAATTCTTTTTTTTTTTTTTTTGAGATGGAGTCTCGCTCTGCCACCTAGGCTGGAGTGCAGTGGCAAACGATCTCGGCTGACTGCAACCTCTGCCTCCTGGGTTGAAGCCATTCTTCTGCCTCAGGCTCCTGAGTACCTGGGACTACAGGCACACGCCACCACGCCTGGCTAATTTTTGTAATTTTAGTAGAGACGGGGTGTCACCATATTGGCCAGGCTGGTCTCGAACTCCTGACTAGTGATACACCCACCTCAGCCTCCCAAAGTGCTGGGATTACAGATGTAAGCCACTGCACCTGGTCTCTTGTTTCAATTCTTTTAAACTAAGAAGGCAAGAACTGAGGTATCACAACAGCCGTCAATGTATTTCTTACCACTGAACTAACTGTACGCTTAGAAATAGTAAACATGGTAAATTATAGGTGTGTATTTTATCCAATTAAAAAAAAGACCTTGCCAGATGTGACTCCTTGATGTTGGATTCTTAGCCTCCATAACTGTAAAAGATAATTCCTTTTCTTTATGAATTACACAGTTTCAGGTATTCTGTTATAAGCAATAGGAAACAGACCAAGACAGAGGCTCAAGGACCCATAGGAAGAGTTAGAGGCAGGAAGACTTCTGTGTAATGTCTTTTAATACTTATTTGCTTATTTTACTTCATTTTATTTATTTATTTATTTTGAGACAGAGTCTCATTCTGTCCCCTCCAGGCTGGAGTGCAGTGGCGTGATCTCAGCTCACGGCAACCTCTGCCTCCTGGGTTCAAGTGATTCTCCAGACTCAGCCTCCCGAGTAGCTGGGATTACAGGTGCCCACCACCACGCCCGGCTAATTTTTGTATTATTAGTAGAGACGGGGTTTCACCATGTTGGCCACGCTGGTCTTGAACTCCTGACCTCAGGTGATCCACCCGCCTCGGCCTCTCAAAGTGCTGGGATTACAGGCGTGAGCCACCGCGCCTGGCCTTCTTTAAATACTTTAGATTGCGTAACAGCTGCATATTTCACCCCTCCTATTATGTATGTCCTCACACATATGTGTGGGTTTTCCATCCCTTCCTTTCAGAAGTGGAGTCTTTTTCTTCATCCCCGTGTGTCTGGATCACCCTTGTGGTTTAACTGAAAGAATATGGCGGAAGTGATGTTGTACGCAACCTGGAGTTTAGGTCTCAAGAGGCTGTTGAGTTTCCGCCTTCATTTTTTTTTTTAGAACCCTGTCCCGAGACATATAATGAAGTCAGGCTAGTGTGGACGAGCATGAGAGGCCACATGAAAGAGAAACAAAGAGCTCTAGGCAACAGCCATTGACATCTGCCAGTCAGGCACGTGAGGCCATCTTGGATCTTCCAGCTCAGACCGTCCCTCAGTTGAAAGCAGCCACCTAATCAAGCCCAGGCAAAACCAGTGGGGGACCACCTAGCCAATCCAGGGAAATAAAAATCACTGTTATTTTAAGATGTTACTTCTGGGTGTGGTTTGTTACGCAGTAGCAGATCACTGAGACAGTGAAATTCGTGGTAAACTTGTCCTAAAAATGTTACGGAGCTCCTGTGAGTGAGTTCACCATCAACGAAGGTATTCAAGAAGCGGGGGAAAGAGGAGGATCATTTGGGAGAAATAATGCAGGAAGTTTAAATATTAGAAGAGGGGTAAGACTAGATGTTCTTTTTTTTTTTTTTTTTTTTTTTTTTTTTAAATACTGAGTCTTGCTCTGTCACCCAGGCTTGAGTACAGTGGTGCAATCTCAGCTCACTGCAACTTCCTCCTCCTGGGTTCAAGAGATTCTCCTGCCTCAGCCTCCGAATAGCTGAGATTACATTCGCGCACCACTATGCCCAGCTACTTCTTGTGTTTTTAGTAGAGACGGGGTTTCACTATGTTGGCCAGGCTAAGACCAGATGTTCTTAAAAGTTTTTTTCTGATCACAAGATAATAATCCTAGGAACCTAATTACGTAATGATATCTTAGGTATGCCTGTCATTATGCACCATATATACAGAACATTCTCCTGGTGGATGATTTCTACTAAATGAGAGAACAAGATTCACATACGTAAGAATAAACAAAGAGAAACCAAGTTAAAAATTGGGCGACATAAGAAATCATTAAATATAAATCTTAGAATGGGAGGTGGAACTTGAAGACCATTTGGGTCAGTTTCGCTCCAATGCTGAGCCTTCCTCTACAACAGCCCTAGGGGATTAATATACAGCCCCTGCACAAATAACGTCAAGTGACAGTACTATCTATTTTGGGGCAGGTCATCCTTACTTTTTTGAAAGTTCGTCCATCCCTACTGTTAAGACGAAATTTATATCCCTGTAACTTTCACACATTTATTCCTTGTTTGCTTTCTAAAACCATAGAGAATAAGTCTAATTTTTCCACATGACATCTCTCCAAATATCTAAAGACAGTTATCTATCCCTTCAGGTTAAAGACAATCAGTTTCTTTAAATATTCTTTTCTGTTTGTTTGTTTGTTTGTTTGTTTGTTTAGACAGAGCCTTGCTCTGTTGCCCAGGCTGGAGTGCAGTGGTGCAATCTCGGCTCAGTGCAACTTCTGTCTCCCAGGTTCAAGCGATAGTCCTGCCTCAGACTCCTGAGCAGCTGGGATTACAGACATGCAGCACCACTGTCTGGCTAATATTTTGTATTTTTAGTATAGACAGAGTTTACCATGTTGGCCAGGCTGGTCTTGAACTCCTGACCTCAGGTGATCTACCCACCTTGGCCTCCCAAAGTGTCGGATTACAGGCATGAGCTATGCCGCCCAGCCTAAATATATATATGTGTGTGTGTGTGTGTATGTATGTGTATGTATGTATATATGTATGTATGTGTATATATACATATATAATAATTCTTTTTTTTTTGAGACAGGTCTTGCTCTGTTGTCCAGCCTGGAGTGCAGTGGTGGAGTCATGGCTCACTGCAGCCTTGAACTCCTGGGTTCAAGCAATCCTCCCACCTCAGCCTCCCTAGTAGCTGGGACTACAGTTGTATGTCATCACACCTAGTTAATTTTTGTATTTTTTGTAGAGATGGACTTTCACCATGTTGCCAGGCTGGTTTTAAACTCTCAGGTTAAAGCGATCTGCCCACCTCAGCCTCCCAAAGTGCTGAGATTATAGGCATGAGCCACTGTGCCTGGCTGGTTTCTTTAAATATTCTTTAGGAAATTATTTCGAGACACTTTTGTATCTAATTTATACTTTACACAATTTTTTTTACACACTTCAGTTTTTAAAAATCTCTTAACTTCTGATACACAGGAATAAGAATGATATTCTACATATGTTCTTACCAGTGATTCATAGAATGAGATTGTTAATTTCTGTAATGTGGTCTCTATACCTCTATTTTTGAGACATTGGGATTCCAGGATGGAGGATTTGGGAACGTTTCATTGTGGTATTGATGTGGAGAGGAGACAAAGAAGGGGACTGTATTCATCGTTTCTAGAGGGACAGAACATATATATAACATATATATAAAATACATATTACTGATATATATATTATATATATATTCTCTAAAGGGACAGAACTGATATATATATATTCTCTAGAGGGACATATATATATAGATTCTCTAGAGGGACAGAACTGATATATATTATATATAACTCCCATATATAATGTGTATAATATATATAAAATATATATATTATACATATATGGGAGTTTATTAAGTATTAACTTACATGATCACAAGATCCCACAATAGGCTATCTGCAACCTGAAGAGTAAGGAAAGCTAGTCTGAGTCTCAAAACTGAAGAACTTGGAGTCTGATGTTCAAAGGCAGCAAGCATCCAACACAGGAGAAAGATGCAGGCTGGGAGGCCTAGCCATTCTCTCTCCTTTTCACGTTTTTCTGCCTGTTTAATACTCTCTGGCAACTGATTAAATGGTGCCTACCAGATTAAGGATGGGTCTGCGTTTCCCAGCACACTGACTCAAATGTTAATCTCTTTGGCGACATCCTCACAGACACACCCAGGATCAATATTTTGTATCCTTCAATCCAATCAAGTTGACACTCAGTATAACCATCACGAGGATAAAAGACACATCCTTATGTAACTACCAACAGAGAGCTAGCTGGCTCTCCCCTTATTGTCCTCCCCTTATATAAGAAACCCTACTTTGGCGGTGGTGAGGTTTCTGTCTTCTCTGTTGGCCATACCCACTGATCTTATTAACTGCCTGCAGACTCAGTTTGGAACTCACGCTGTTGAAGAGTTCAGTCTTCCTTTCCCGTATTCCCTAGTTGTTGGTCACCTCATTGGAGATTTGCCTGTATTTCCAACCAGCCTGCAACTGATAGTATTAGACTGAATTTCTCCGATGCACATTCTTCTCTATCCTTTAATGAAAGTATCACCAGGAAGCGTGCAATCCCCACCTTCATCATTTACTCCTCTTAGCCCTGGATCTGCAACTCTGGGGAAGCCAATGTGAGACAGAGATGGAGGGAGATGTGGAGGAGGTGGTGGTAGTGATGGTAGGTATGGTGGGTTCTCAGTCTTTATGTCTTCTCTGCTTGGCCATCCCAGGCTTTTTTCTCTAGTCTAGCAGTACTTATGTGGCCGGGTGAGCGAGATGCTAATTCCTCCTCTTACCCACATAACTATTATTTTTTTAATATTAAAAATTATTTTTTTGTACATCTACAGTCTTGTTATGTTGCCCAGGCTGGTCTTGAACTCCTGACTTCGTGTAGTCCTCCCACCTCAGTCTCTTCAAGTGCTGGGATTACAGGTACAAGCCATAGCACCTGGCCCATATAACCATAAATTCAACTCTTTTGAGGGTTGTTCCCTGGGCTTTGCAAAGGAGAGAACTGCATTCTACCAAAATAAGCCCTCTTCTTTTTCTGTCCCATTCATCTTATAGCTCTTGTTAGTAAAGACCATCAACATATCTAAGGACAAGGACAGGCATCTCATAGCAAGAACCAGATCCCCATTGAAATGCCGCTTGGGAAATGTAATAATGTCATTCTTCACCGAGATGCCTGCACTATTTTATAACTGACGGGTGCAAGAGTAGTGAGCAACTCACTTTTTATTTTGTTACATGTATCAACTGCCTCTTCTTATTGAGCTTTCAGCCGATTATACCCTGTTTACTGACAGAAGTGTGTGAAATAGATAATCATTTGGAGAACAACATGCTAATTATGGGCTAAAAAAAGTTAAGAAAACATTTCATTTGATTTTTGTCCTGAAAAAAAGGATAGGATTGCAATGGGATGAAATTCCAGATTGAAATGCTCTGAGCAGGAGTGTGGTGGTGGGACTGTCTTGTGAGTGGTAGGGTGGGGAACAGGAAGAGGGCGATGGGGTCAGAGAGGATGTTAGCTGATCTGCACATCTGTACTCACAGTCTTGGCAGATACTGTTGAATAATTTATAGGTTTCAATTCTGAAGAGTCTTGGATCTAGGCTGAAGAATTTAAACGAGGCTATTGAGAATTTTTGAGACAGAATTATATGCAGATATTACATTATATATACATATATATTTTATATATACATATATAGTTTTATGTATGTATACATGTGTGTAATATATAAATGTAAAAATATATGTGGGTATATACACATCTATACATATATACATATACATATATATACTGAGTATAGTTTTATATATGTATTTATATATTTTATTATATGTATTTATACACATATATATTTATATTATATATGTATTATATATGTATTTATATATTTTTATATATATTTATTTATATAAAACATATATAAAACTATATGTATATATGTATGTGTTATATATGTATACCTATATAAAATACATATATGTATATAAAAATATATGTACATATGTATGTATTATATAGGTATACATATATAAAATACATATATGTATGCATATAAAATGATATATGTATATATGTGTATATATGTGAATATGCATATATTTTACATTTATATATTACACACATGTATACATATATACATATTATATATTATATTATATATTATACATATTACACACATGTATACATATATACATATTTATATATTATATTATATATTTATATTACACACACATATATTTAGAGATAGAATTTCACTCTTGCACAGGCTGGGGTGCAGTGGCACAATCACAACTCACTGTAGCCTCCACCTCCTGAGGTCAAGAGATCCTCCCATCTCAGCCTCCCAACTACCTGGGACTACTGGCACAAACCACCACACCTGGCTAATTTTCGTATTTTTTTCTAGGGATGGGGTTTTGCCATGTTGCCCAGGCTGGTTTGAACTCCTGGGCTCAAGCGATTCATCTGCCTCGGCCGCCCAAAGCGCTAGGTATACAGGCATGTGCCACTGTGCCCAGTCAACATTTGATATTCATATGGTGATCATGTTCAGGATAACGAGGAGAGAGGCAAACTAAGTCTTTGTAACATGCAGTTGTAAGATAAAGAAAATTCGAGTTACGGTGGAAAGGAAGGGATGTATCTGAAAAACACTGAGAAGAGGAAAAAAAAATCTTAGAAAATCTGAAACAAAACGAAAGAAACTCTCATTGTGACCCCATGTGACCTAGTCCTGTATTTCATGAAAAGGAAGAAGGAACAGAAAGGCAATGGTAGCTGCGGTCTGACTCCAAAAGTCTTGAGAATAGCGTAGGTTTTTCTTGTAAGTTTCTTTTTTAGTAGTTTCATTCAGCATTGCACACAGAAAAATTTCTAAACATTCTACTTAGCTACCTCTCACTTCTCCAGATTTTCCTCTTGCGGCAGCCACTAAAAATGCCCCCCTTTATCAGTCTCTTCTTTTTCCCTTCTCAGTCTCTCTACTGCTTTTGTTGTTGCTCTAGCCTACCCTCCTCCCCGGAATTCTGCACTGGATCCTTCCCTCCTTGTGCAGCCTCCTGGGAAGGCCTCATGTAAGGAAAACTCCTTCTCACAGCGCTTTTCCTCCACCTCTCACCACAACAATCATCAACACAGAAGACTTCTGTGACTGAATATTTTTTTCCCTCCACATACCAAGCAGCAGACATCACCTGGGCATCCTTTAATCCAGTTCTGACACTATCTACCTGAAGACAGTGTCAGATCCCATGAGTTGAGGGCTGAGTCCCCAACACTGCCCCCTCCCCCAAACACACACTCTAGTTGCAGGTCTGGCCTCCAGAACTTCTGACCGACCAGCTTCAAGCTAGGGTTCCCGTGATCTCCTGTTGAGACTCAGTCGATGTGCTGGAGCGGCTCATAGAACTCAGGGGAACACTAGCATTTACTGATTTATTATAAAGGCTGTTGCGAAGGATGCAGATGAAGAGATGCCTAGGGTGAAATACGGGGCAAGGGGTGCAGAGCTTCCACCCCTCCCTGGGCCCACCATTCTCCAGGAACCTGCACAAGTTTAGCTATCCAGAAATTCCCTGAACCTTGTCCTCTTGGGTTTTTATGAAAGTTTTATGCCATCAGCGTTCCTTCCCCCAGGGTATCGGGTGGGACCTTCTCATGGGAGGGTCTTAAGACCCACAGTCAGAAGGGTAGGGGACTCTTAGAGTCCTGCCTTGGGCGGGTGAAAAGAGGGCAGGAGAGAGGTTCTGTTTCTGGAAGTCTGCGCCTAAGGCCTAACACAGCCAACCTCATAACAAAAGACTTGCAACAAGGGCTATGGGAGTTAGGAATCGGTAACCATGGACGAAAACCAATGTACGACATAACACCACAAGCCACATCTTCCTTTTACTGGAAAGAAGCCCAGGATAGGGCTTAGAAGTGAGGTAGGAGATAGGATTCGGACACTGGATCAATTTGAGGACTAGCTAAAATAGGGTGGAGTGGGAAGCAGCTTTCCATAAGACACACCCACCAGTGGGCCATGTCAGTTTACCATAGCCATGGCAACACCTGAAAGTTACCCCTTTCTATGCCAACGACCTGAGGACCCAGAAATCATCTTCTTTTTTTTCTTTTTTTTTTTTTTGAGACCGAGTCTCACTTTGTCTCCCAGGCTGGAGGGCGGCGGTGCGATCTTGGTTCACTGCAACCTCCATCTCCTGGGTTCAAGCATTCTCCTGTCTCAGCCTCCCATGTAGTTGGGACTACAGCGCACAACACTATATGCGGCTCATTGTTGTATTTTTAGTAGAGACAGGGTTTCACCATATTGGTCAGGGTGGTCTCGACCTCCTGACGTAAGGTGATCCAGCCACCTCGGCCTCCCAAAGTGCTGGGATTACAGGTGTGAGTCAATGCTCCCGGCTTGTTATCATCCTTTTCCCAGAAATTTCTGCATAAGCTGCCCCTTAATTTGAATGTAATTAAAAGTGAGTATAAATGGGACTGCAGAACTGCCTTTGAGCTACTACTCCGGGCACCTTGCCTGTAGGGTAGTCCTGCTCTGGAAATAGCAGTCCCTCTGCTGTTGCTGTACACTGCCACTTCAATAAAAGTTGCTGTCTAACACCACTGGCTCATGCTTGTATTTTTTTCCTGGGCAAAGCCAAGAATCCTCCCAGGCTAAGTCCCAATTTTGGGACTTGCCTGGTACCGGATCAGAAACATAAACCTCATAATGAAATGTTCTGCATCTGAGTTCGAGCCCCTCCACTTACTTGTTCTGTGACCTTGGCGAAATTATTTAAGCTTAATTTCTTCATACACTGGATTAATAATCCTACTTACTTAACAAGGTAGAATTAAAGATTGAATTGAAATAATACAACATAAAGTGCTTAACATAGCAACTGGTAGACAGTCAATGCTCAACAATTCTCTTTTCTTCCATTCTACTTTTCTGCTAAGAAATAAACCAATACCAAGGCCTTTTACACCATGTTATGTGATATGGTTAAAGTGTTGCTGACTCCTTGGCCAGGAGCAGTAGCTTATGCCTGTAATCCCAGCACTTTGGGAGGCTGAGGTACGTGGATCACAAGGTCAGGAGTTTGAGACTAGTCTGGCCAATATGGAGAAACCCCATCTCTACTAAAAATACAAAAATTAGCCAGGTGTGTTGGCACACGCCTGTAGTCCCAGTTACTTGGGAGGCTGAGGCAGGAGAATCGCTTGAGCCTGGGAGGCAGAGGTTGCAGTGAGCAGAGATCACGACAGTGCACTCCAGCCTAGACGACAGAGTGAGACTCCACCTCAAAAACAAAAACAGTGTTGGTGACTCCTTTGAGAAGGTCTCAGTCTCCATTTTTTTTTTCCCATTCAGAATCTAACCTTTCCTCCCTGTCCCATGTTTCTTCTCTGGTGTCAGTGTGAGTCCTCTGGGACCCTACTGGAGAGCTTTCATCCTCCGCTGGGCTCTCTGCTGCCATGTGCCTCCTAGGGGAGTTTGCAATCTCCCAAGACTAGGGCTTAATCCTCTTCCACTAAATCCAAGGGCTGTGCCTCAGGTAGAAGGAAGAGGACTGTGCCTTCTCTGGAATCTGTGCCTGCTGGGAGCGACTGGCCACTAACCGTCCCCAACACCTTGATCAAAACACCAGGAGATGAAGACTGGGGAGCTGGACACCTAGCTTTTGGGGCACTGTGCCGTGCTACAAGGAAAACTGGAAATATGGTCTCTATGGCAATCCTGGCTGCATCTTAGCCTCCAGTCAAGTTTGAAGAGGCCACTTTCCTCTGCTCACTGAGACCTTCTAGGCTTGCTGTCTCCAGCTCAGAGGAAGAGGCGTTCCCACCTTCAGGGACCCACATCTACCTTCACACCTTTACTCCAAGCTCTGTTTGGTTATTGTGATGGTTAATTTTTGCGTCAACTTGGTTAAGCTGTGGTACCCAGATGTTTCATCAAACATGAGCCTAGATGTTGCTGTAAAGCTGTGTTTTAGATATGATTCACATTTAAATCGGTCCACTTTTAGTAAAGCAGATTATCCTCTATAACGGGCATGGGACTCATCCAATCACCGGAAGGCCTTAAGAGAGAAAGACTGAGGTCCAGGAAAGGGGAGGAATTCTGCCTCCAGGCTGCTCTTGGACTCCAGCTGCAACAAATCTTCCAGCCTGCCGGCCTGCCCTGTAGATTACAGACCTGCCAGTCCTGCAGTTGCAAGAGCCAATTCTTTAACATAAATCTTCTTCTCTTTACTCTTTCTCTCTCTCTGTTTCTCTCTCTCGCAATAGTCCTGACTACAATTATCTTATAAAGCCACAACTGCCTTCAAGTGACCCCTTCTCCCTTCTTAGCCCTGAAGAACTTAATCAACAGCAAGAATTCAGGAATGAGGAAAACGCATAGTAAACAGCTGGTCAAAGAAGACCCTGGGCTTCTGAAGGATCTCCAGCTGTTCCATCTCTAGCCTCAGCTGGCTTTGGACTCACCTTTCCAAGTAATCTTCTAATTTTTCAGGGATTTCAATTAGTGATTATGTCCTATCTGAAATGATTCTCAGATTAATTATAGGTTCTCTACATTAGATCCAAAGAGCAAAATAAATAATAAGAGAATAACTGAAATAATAAGTCTTTGCTATGTAAATATTTGCACGTGACGACAATAGCAGAGATAATGCCGTGGGATGCCTGTCCCTCCCCGTAGGCCCACCATGAGTGTGACCGCTGCAGGTACAGCCAGATTCAAGTATGTTGCATTGCCGTTGCAATCAGTCCTGTGATTTGCCCAAATGGTGAACCACTCTTGGCAAAGTTCCAAAACAAATTTTAAACATCCCTCAAATATGGTCACTGCAGTCCTAGAAAATTCAATGTATAAAAATGTGCAAAAAATAATAATTTGGTTTACAGGTATGTTAGGGAAGCAGGAGCCAAGGAGAGCCAGGGTGACACCATTTTAAGAAAACCTCCGTCTTTAAACTAGCCAGGCACATTTCTTGCCAGGCACAACCCATGGTTCCAAGATGCTTACAGCTAAGAAAGCAGCTTGGTAATTCCTGCAAGGACAAACTCCTATAGCATCAGAAAATCCAGATGTCCCAAAACCCATAAAAATATATGCTTTCTAGGTAATAATTGGAACGCTTTGATGCACTCACAAACACTAGACTGTTAAGGCTAGTTTTTCTTTTTTGAAACAGAGTTTTGCTCTTGTCACCCAGGCTGGAGTACAGTGGTGTGATCTTGGCTCACTGCAACCTCTGCCTCCCAGGTTCAAGCAATTCTCCTGCCTCAGCCTCCTGAGTAGCTGGGACTACAGGCACACGCCACCACGTCTGGCTAATTTTTCTATTTTTAGTAGAGACGGGTTTTCACCATGTTGGCCAGGCTGGTGTTGAACTCCTGACTTCAGGTGATCCACCCGCCTCTGCCTCCCAAAGTGCTGGGATTACAGGCATCAGCCACCACACCCAGTCAAGGCTAGTTCTCTTTGAATCAATAGAGTAATACATTTGTCATGATGCCTGGTCACCCGCACGTGGACACAGCTTAGTGTTGACATGGGCAAGTTCCCTGTGTAAGAAAGACCTAAAGCCACGGCTTTCCTCTACTTCCTTTCTGAGGGTGCCTTTCTCTGTAAGTTTCCATAAACTCGCTTCTTTCACTGTGCTCTGCGGCTTGCCTTGAACTCCTTCCTGTGCCAGATCAAAGAACACTCTCGTGGGGTCTGGATCAAGACCCCTTTTTTGGGTAACATCTTTATCCAAGTTGAGCTCAGAGAGTCATCAGTAGGTTTTCATCTCCATGGAAGTCCTGAGAGACAGGCACAATCTCGGCTGGACAGGACTCTCCCTGAATTGCAGAAGTTCTCAAATTCCTGATCCCTGCCGGCCAATGCCAGCGATCCTCCCTGTTGCTGTGACAATTTAAATTCTCCCAACCTGATTTCCCCCACAAAGCCCAAGGCAGGCCTGCTATGGAGAACCACTGATTAGGAAATTCTTTTATTCGTTTTTGAGGCCTTTACGTTTAAACCAATGATGAAAAATTACAACTAATTCCTGCACATAATTGAAAAACAAAAGTCAATAAAGTAATTTCTTTTCTTTTTTCTTTTTTTTTTTTTTGAGACGGAGTCTCGCACTGTCGCCCAGGCTGGGGTGCAGTGGCCGGATCTCAGCTCACTGCAAGCTCCGCCTCCCAGGTTTATACCATTCTCCTGCCTCAGCCTCCCGAGTAGCTGGGACTACAGGTGCCCGCCACCTCGCCCAGCTAGTTTTTTGTATTTTTTTTCAGTGGAGACGGGGTTTCACCGTGTTAGCCAGGATGGTCTCGATCTCCTGACCTCGTGATCCGCCCACCTCGGCCTCCCAAAGTGCTGGGATTACAGGCTTGAGCCACCGCGCCCGGCAGTAATTTCTTTATCTAGTACTGAACTGTTATAAATGCAAAATAAAATGTTATATAGGAATTAAACTCAGTGATTTTAAGATCTGAATTTTTTTTAAATTGTGGTTAAATAACCTAAAATCTATGACCTTAATTTTTTTTTTTTTTTGAGACAGAGTTCTGCCCTTGCTGCCCAGGCTGGAGTTTAATGGCATGATCTCGGCTCACTACAACCTTCACCTCCTGGGTTCAAGCGATTCTCCTACCTCAGCCTCCCAAGCAGCTGAGATTACAGGCATGCACCACCACGCCCAGCTAATTTTGTATTTTTAGTAGAGATGGGGTTTCTCCATGTTGGTCAGGCTGGTCTCAAACTCCTGACCTCAGGTGATCCGCCTGCCTCGGCCTCCCAAAGTGCTGGGATTACAGGCATGAGCCACTGTGCCTGGTCAATGTTTTTTATTTTATTTTATTATACTTTAAGTTCTGGGATACATGTGCAGAAGCTACAGTTTTGTTACATAGTTATACACGTGCCATGGTGGTTTGCTGCACCCAATTAGGTATTTCTCCTAATTAGGTATTTCTCCGAATGCTATCCCTCCCCAAGCCCCCAACCCCCCAACAGGCCCTGGTGTGTGATGTTCCTCTCCCTGTGTCCATGTGTTCTCATTGTTCAACTCCCATTTATGAGTGAGAACACACGGTGTTTGGTTTTCTGTTCTTGTGTTAGTTTATTGAGAATGTGAATGAAGATGGAGACCTTAATTTTGTTAAGCATAGAGTTCAGTGGCATTAAGCACATTCTCGCTGTTGCGCAACCACCACCTCCATCCACCTCCAGATCTTTTTCATCTCGCAAAACGGTAACTCTCTACCCAATAAACATTAACTCCCTGTTCCCTTCCCCAGCTTTTGGCAAGCACCATTGTACTTTCTGTCTCTATGAGTTTGACCACTCTAGGAACTTCATACGAGTAGAATCATACAGTATTGGTCCTTTTGTGGCTGGCTTATTTCTCTTAGCATAATGTCTTCAGAGTCATCCATTTGTAGCATGTATCAGAATATTATGTCACCCCTTAAAAGGATATAGCATATACATCACCCTATTTTTTGAGACAGTCTCGCTGTGTCGCCCAGGCTGGAGTACAGTGGCAGGATCTGGGCTCACTGCAAGCTCTGCCTCCCAGGTTCACGCCCTTCTCCTCCCTCAGCCTCCCGAGTAGCTGGGACTACAGGCGCCCACCACCACGCCCGGCTAATTTTTTGTATTTTTTAGTAGAGACAGGGTTTCACTGTGTTAGCCAGGATGGTCTCAATCTCCTGACCTCGTGACCCGCCTTGGCCTCCCAAAGTGCTGGGATTACAGGTGTGAGCCACCGTGCCCAGCCTATATCACCCTTTTAAGGTTGAATAATATTCCATTGTATGTGTGTAGTGCATTTGTTTACCCATTCAGTCGTTAATGGACACTTGGTTTCTTCCACTTTTTGGCTATTAGAGGTAGTACTGCTATGAATATGAGTGTACAAATATCTCTTCAAGACTCTGCTTTCAATTCTTTTGGGTATACCCAGAAATGAAATTGCTGGATCGTATAGTAATTTCTATGTTTAATTGTTTGAGAAACTGCCATACTATTTTCCATAGCAACTGCACCATTTAATATTGCCGCCAGAGCACAAGAGTTCCGATAGTAACCTATTTGGTGTGAAGTGATAGCTTTGAACTTTTTTTTTTGAGACGGAGTCTTGCGCTTTCACCTGGGCTTGAGTGCAATGGCGTGATCTCGGCTCACTGCAACCTCCACCTCCCAGATTCAAGCGATTCTTCTGCGTCAGCCTCCCGAGTAGCTGGCATTACAGGCGCCTGCCACCACGTCTGGCTAATTTTTTGTATTTTTCGTAGACACGGGGTTTCACTACGTTGGCCAGGCTGGTCTCAAATGCCTGACCTCGTAATCTATCTGCCTCAGCCTCCCAAAGTGCTGGGATTACAGGAGTGAGTCACTGTGCCTGGCTAGCTTTAAACTTTTAGCAGTTATTTTATTTGTAATGTATCACTATGCTATAAATCATATTCCATGAAGAACAATGGCTTGTGAATGGAAAGTCTAAATTATTAATACATTTTTATTCTCTAAAATGTTGATATTTAACTAGTAATATGTGCTCATTAAATGCAATTGTTAAAGGCCGGGTGCAGTGGCTCACACCTGTAATCCTAGCACTCTGGGAGACTGTGGCAGGTGGATCACCTGAAGTCAGGAGTTCGAGACTAGCCTGGCCAATATGGCAAAACCCCGTCTCTACTAAAAAGTACAAAAATTACCTGAGTGTGGTGGTGGGCACCTGTAATCCCAGGTACTCGGGAGGCTGAGGCTGGAGAATAGCTTGAACCTGAGATCACGCCTCTGCACTCCAGCCTGGGCAACAGAGTGAGACTCCATCTCAAAAAAAAAAAAAAAAGAAAAGAAAAAGAAAAAGAATGGAACTCTAGCTTTATATGTGTACACATGACAGTCTAGAACAAGGACTGACACACTGTCCTGTGGGTCAAACCCAGCTTGTTTCCTATTTTTGTATAGCCCACAAGCTAAGAGTGTTTTTAGATTTGTAAGGGGATGTTTAGAAACAAGCAAACAAAAAAAAATATTCAATGGAGATGTCCTGTGTCCTGCAAAGCTTAAAATATTTACTCCCTGGCCTTTTATAGAAAATGTTTCCTGCCCTCTAAGGTAGAATGGAGACATTTCCCAGCCTCCCTTGCAGCTAGGTGAGTGGGTCTATGTGCCTAGATCATGGGTTCTCTAAGGTGGATTACAGACATTTCCCAGCCTCCCTTGCAGCTAGCTGGGTGGGTCTATGTGCCTAGACTCATGTGTTATGTAAGGAAGTGATGTGTGTAGCTTCTGGGGTGTATGCTGAAGGGAGAGGGCATGTTCCTTTTTTTCACCTTGTTTTTCTTACCACTAGGAGCACAAGTATGATGGCAAGCCACATGGATTAGAGGAACACGCTAGAAATGAGTAAATGGCAAGATTGAAGGAGCCCAAATCTCGAGGTGACTCTGTCAAGTACTTTCTATACCAACCCCAGATCACTCACCCACAAACAGTTGTGGGAGAGAGAAATACTTTTCCATTTCATTGAAACCACTGTTATTTGGAGTGTGTTACATGCAGCCAAACCTAAGATGCCGTAGACTGTACGCACCATTAGCTTATATAATGCTAAGGAAGAAAATATGCTTTCAAAATATATTACTTCCCTATAGCCAGCTGCGGTGGCTCACACCTGTAAATCCCAGCACTTTGAAAGGCTGAGGCAGGAGGACTGCTTGAGCCCTAGAGCTTGAGACCAGCCTGGGCAACATGGCAAAAACCTGTCTCTGCAAAAAATATAAAAATTAGCCAGGCACATGGCACGTGCACCTGTGGTCCCAGCTACTTGGGAGGCTGAGGTGGAAGGATCACTTGAGCCCAGGAGGCAGAGATTGCGTGGGCTGCGATTGTACCACTTCACTCCAACCTGGGTAATGGGAGTAAAACCCTGTCTCAAGAAAAGAATATATATATGTGTGTGTGTGCATGTGTGTGCGTGTACACATACATATGTATATACGTACATATATGTATATATGTATATGTGTACACATTTATATGTGTATATGTATATGTGTACACATTTATATGTGTGTATATATATGTGTATATATATGTATATATGTGTATGTACATAAATTCCCTATGCTTTCTTATCACTTAAAAGTTTTTTAAAGGACATTTAAAAAAAAAAAAAACTCTTACAGGCTTATTTTTGCTGACGTTAAAGAAATTCATTATACATCACTCTTCTGCATACATGAGGCACACAGATGCTCAAAGAAATACAAACAAAATAAATTGGTTAGGGTATTGCTAAAACTTCAGCTTGTAGTCAAATTCCTCTAAATGAGTTTTGACACGAAATCATCAAGATTTGTGTTTTGCAAAAGATCTTGTCCTCTGTGCCAACAAGGGTGTTGTTGGTGCAGCACTTCTTAAATGAGCGTTCCACTCTTGACTGTGGGATAGCCTTCCAAGTGGCTGGCACAGATGCAGAGTTCGGCAGTTTTGATGCTCATCCACACACAATGATAACTGTGTTGCAGTTGCTGCATGAATGAGAGAAATTACAAGGTACATCTCAATCTCAGAGATATTAAAATGTGCAAAAGTGCATCTTATTTATTTATTTATCTATTTATTCTGAGTCAGAGTCTCGCTCTGTCACCCAGGCTAGAGTGCAGTGGTGCAACCTCGGCTCACTGCAGCCTCCGCCTCCCGAGTTCAAGCAATTCTTCTGTCTCAGCCTTCCAAGTAGCTGGGATTACATGTGTGTGCCACCATGCCCAGCTAATTTCTGTATTTTTAGTAGAGATGGGATTTTGCCATGTTGGCCAGGCTGGTCTTGAACTCCTGTCCTCGAGTGATTCACCCACCTCAGCCTCCCAAAGTGCTGGGATTACATGCGTGAGCCGCTGCATCTGACCTAAAAGTGCATCTTAGAATCAATGAAATCTGAATTTGCAGAACACTTGGAAATTACTGACAAGCAGAAAGAACAATGTGCACTCTTATCTATATTAGTACTTTGGTGTACTTCCTTTAAGTATTAAGAACATTTTTATTTGTATAGTTACAATCACACCGAACCTGTAACTGCTTTCTCCATTAACATAAGCATTATTTCATATTGCTCTATTTACTAGAGATCAAGTATTCCATTATGTGGATGTCCAATAATCTGCTTTATTATCTAATTGATCATTTAGCTAATCAAATTCATAAGCCACAATTGAATTTCCAGATAATTTTAAATGAATGAGAGTCAGGTAGAAAGGAAAATGAAATCAACTATATAAGCTTCCTAGGCTTCCCTGCCCCCGCCAAAAAAAAGTTCTCAAAATCTTTAGTAACAGTTTGAGGCTGGGCACATTGGCTTATGCCTGTAACACAATACTTCCGGAGGCCGAGGTGGGAGGATACTTGAGCCCAGGAGGTCAAGACTAGCCTGGGCAACATGGTAAGACCCCCATCTCTACAAAAAATTATTTAAAAATTAGCCATTGTGTGGTGCACACCCATTGTCCCAGCTACTTGGGCACCTGAGGTGGGAGGATGGCTTGAGCCCAAGAGGTCAAGGCTGCAGTGAGCTGTGATCATGCCACTGCATGCCAGCCTGGGTGACAGAGTGAGACCCTATTTAAAAAAAAAAAAAATTGAGATATTAACCTAAACTATTAACAGATTTTGCAGCACAAACACTCTTTCCTGGCCTTACCAAATAATACTATCCCATGCTGCACGATCACCAAAAGATTCACAGAACTCCCATTTCAGAGTAAGAACGTATTTTGCCCTGAAAAACATTTTATCCAAATGCCTTCTAAGAGTGTTGGAAGAGGATCTCAAATGCTAGAAGTTTAGGTTTTAAGAAAGACCAAAAGAGTGAAAATTACATTAAAAGCTGAATGAAAAACTCAGGTCAGGTTAAGGTTATCTTCTCATAGAAAAAGCTTCAAGGAAGAAGCTAAAAGAAAGAGGTGGTGTGAGTTGATGACATGTCAATGGCTTCCTGAAGATGGAGAAGGGAATGAACACAGCCAGAAAAAGAAGGAAAAGAAAGAAAGCAAAAGCAATACCCTTTAAAAGGAAAGATAATCGGAGTCATAGAAGAGCAATGTCTATTTTATTCCACGACAATTACTTTGCTCGATGTTCCCTTTTATACAAACTTCTGGGTTATTAAAATTCTGAGACAGCCTAGACGGAGATGATCACTTACACAATTAAGGATTATGGCTCCTAAAATGATTGTCATGTTTGAAAAGCACAGCGGCCAGTCCTGACAGCAGGAAAGAAGAAAAAAGCAGCCCTTAAATAGAGCAGAAAGTTCATCCCTGGTTATTCTGAATTTTGACAGGAGCAGCCTGTGGGAACTACCTGGAGCTACAAGATGGAATATTAGCCTCGATTTTATGAGTAAGACACAAGAAATGAGAGCACTTACTGGAAAACGCTTTATTTTGGGTTGTTTATAGATAAAAGGCAGTGAAAACTGCAGTGCAAGATAAAAAGCACAAGTAGTTTATAGAGAAATGAACTACACATTCAATGTCAAGGTAGTATTTTTGACAATCACATGTTAAATAATTTTAGAATGGTAACATTGAACTTCAAACCAAAAGGAAAGAAACGGAGAGAAAAATGCCGGTGTGAAAGAAATTATATCCAGAGGAACTTTTTCTGGCATTGTTGTAATCTCAAATAAGCAAACATAGAGTGTGTTTGGTTTTAAAAAAATTAATAACATATTCACAGAGTGAAAAAATATTTGGAAATCATATATCTGATAAAGGGCTTGTATTTAGAATATATAAGGAAGTCTTACAACTGAACAATAAAAAGAAAAATAACTAAGAAATAGTTGAACAGACATTTCTCCAAAAAAAATTTGCAAATGGCCAATAACAACATGAAAAGATGTTTCAACCTCATTATGATTACAGGAATGCAAATCAAAGTCATAATGAGACATCATTTTACACCCACTAGGGTGGCTATAATTTTAAAAACTAGACAGTAGCCCAGGCACGGTGGCTCACGCCTGTAACCCCAGCACTTTCCGAGGCCGAGGCAGGTGGATCGCCTCAGGTCAAGAGGTTGAGACCAGCCTGACCAACATGATGAAACCCCGTCTCTACTAAAATACAAAAATTAGTCGAGCATAGTGGTGGGCACCTGTAATCTCAGCAACTTGGGAGGCTGAGGCGGGAGAATCACTTGAACCCAGGAGGCAGAGGTTGCAGTAAGCTGAGATTATGCCACTGCACTCCAGCCTGAGCAACAAGAGTGAGACTCTGTCTCAAAAAACAAAAACAAAAACAAACAAACAAAAAACCTGGACAATAATAAGTGTTGGCGAGGCTGGATGTCTACAAATTGGGCCCCGCAAACATTGGTGGTTGTATTAGGCAGTTCTTGGTTTGCTACAAAGAAATATATTAGACTGGGTAATTTATAAAGAAAAGAGAGGTTTCATAGGCTCACAGTTCTACAGGCTGTACAGGAAGCATGGTGCTGGGTATCTGCTCAGTTTCTGGGGAGGCCTCAGAAGCTGAAAATTATGGTGGAAGGTGAAACGGGACAAGGCATATCACTTGGCAAAAGCAAGAGCAAAAGAGGGGGGAGATGCTACACACTTTTAAATGACCATATCTCACAAGAACTCATTACCGCAAAGATAGCACCAAGCCATGAAGGATCTGCTCCCATGATCCAGACACCTCCCAGCAGGCCCCGCCTCCAGCACTGGGGATTACAATTCAACATGAGAACCAGCAGGGACCAATATCTGAAGTATATCAGTGGTGGAGTTGTAAAATGGTGCAGCCAGGTTGGAAAACAGTTTGGCCGCATGATGGCCAAAAACAGTTTGATGGCCGTTAACATCTCAAGATGTTAATCATAAAGTTCCCATGTGACCTAGCATTTCCACTCCTAGGTATATACCCAAGAGAAATGAAAACTATGTCACACAGAAACTTGTATATGAATGTTCATAGCAGCATTATGCATAATAGCCAAAAAGTAGACCTACCTCAAATGTCCATCAATAGGTGAATGGATAAATACAAGGAGATACATGCACACACTAGAATATTACTAGGCCCTAAAAAAGAATAAAATACAGATTCATGCCTCAACATGAATGCACCATGAAAACATGCTAAGCAAGAGAAGCCAGTCAAAAAGATCACACACTGTATGGTTCCATTTATGTTAAATGTCCAGAATACATAAATTCATAGAGACAGAAAGATTTGTAGTTGCCAGGGGTTTAGTGGAAGGAGAAAATGAGGGGTGACTGCTAATGGGTATTGTTTTTTAGGGGATGATGGAATGTCATAAAATTAGACAGTGGTGATGCTTGAATGACCCCGTGTATGTACTCAGAACCAGGAGCTGCATACTTTTTTTTTTTCTTTTTTGAGATGGAGTCTCGCTCTGTTGCCCAGGCTGGAGTGCAGTGGCCGGATCTCGGCTCACTGCAAGCTCCACCTCCCGGGTTTACGCCATTCTCCTGCCTCAGCCTCCCGAGTAGCTGGGATTACAGGTGCCCACCACCTCGCCCAGCTAGTTTTTTTGTATTTTTTTAGTAGAGACGGGGTTTCACCGTGTTAGCCAGGATGGTCTCAATCTCCTGACCTTGTGATCTGCCCGTCTCGGCCTCCCAAAGTGCCGGGATTACAGGTTTGAGCCACCGCGCCCGGCCACTATTTTTTTTTTTTTGAGATGGAGACTTGCTCTGTTGCCCAGGCTAAAGTACAGTGGCATAATCTCAGCTCACTGCAACCTCTACCTCCTGGGTTCAAGCGATTCTCTTGCCTCAACCTCCCCAGTAGCTGGGATTACAGGCCCCCGCCACCATGCCCGGCTAATTGTTTTATTTTTAGTAGAGATGGGGTTTCGCCATGTTGCTCAGGGTGGTCTCGAACTCCTGACCTCAGGTGATCCAACCACTTCAGCCTCCCAAAGTGCTGGGATTACAGGCATGAGCCACCACGCCCAGCTTGCACACTCTTATAAACGTGAATTTTATGGTATGTGAATTATAGCTCAAGAAAACTGTTATAAGAATTGATAACAATTACATTTAGACTATAAACACTGAACTTCTAGAGAATCATCAGAGAGTCAGGTCTCTAGCTTTATATTTTACCTTTTCTTTTTCTTTTAATATTGAGAATAACTATGCTATCTTTACTGACTGAATCATGAAGGTAAAATTGAAGTGATAACTATTCTGTCATTTGACTGAACCAATCTTGACTTTGCTTTCATTCATTTATTTATTTCTCATTTCATTATAAATTAGGAAGGGAAATAAGACTTTTAATTAATTCTTGAGATAAATAAAACATATGTACTATTTTTCCATTTTTAACTACTGTCTTTGTGTGTTCTGATAAATGTCATATCTTGTTTTTCTCCAGAATATACCATTAAAAAAATGAACTTTTTTCACATTTATTTTTTACTATTATTATTATTTTTGAGACAGAGTCTTGCTCTGTTGCCCCAGCTGGAATGCAGTAGCCCAATCTTGGCTCACTGCAACCTCCACCTCCTGGGTTCAAGCAATTCTCGTGTCTCAGACTCCTGAGTAGCTGGGATTACAGGCACCCATCAAGCCCAGCTAGTTTTTGTAGTTTTAGCAGAGATGGGGTTTCACCACATTACCCAGGCTGGTCTCGAACTCCTGACCTCAGGTGATCTGCCCACCTTGGCCTCCCAAAGTGCTGGGATTACAGGTGTGAGCCACTGGACCTGGCATTTTATTTAATTTTGATTTTGTATTCCATGTGTACATTTTTATATGCCACATAATAATTTCAATTGTATATTTTCCTTCAATTAACATCCTATCAGGAATGCTCTTCTGTGTGATGGCACAGTGTCAGGATCATTGTGGTCAGCAGAACAATCACCTGTTTCCCTTCACCCCCAGGAATATGTCACCTTGTGGCAAGAGAGATTTTGCAAATGTGGTTAAATAAAGCAGTTGAGATGCGGAGATGATCTTGGATTATCCGAGTGCACCTGATGTAATTACAACGGTTCTTATGAGAGAAAAAAGGAGGTGGGAGAAGCTGAGGAGCTGTGACAGTGGAAGCAGAGATCAGAGTGAGGTGGAGAACAAGGGCTGAGTAACAGGGGCTGTGTGTGAAAACTGGAAAAGCAAGCAGATGGATGGCTTCTTAGAGATTCCAGGAGGAAGACAGCCCTACCGATTTCTTTTGGACTTCTGACCTCCGGAATTGAAGATAATAACTTTGAGTTGTTTTAAACGATAAATTCGTGGTAATTTGTCGCAGTATCAATAGAAAACTAATATAATCATCATTTTAAATTGTTGCCTGTTGGTCGGGTGTGGTGGCTCACTCCTGTAATCCCAGTGGTTTGGGAGGCCACGGTGGGAGGATCCATTGAGGCTGGGTGTCCAAGACCAGCTTATGCAACATACCAAGACCCCATCTCTACACAAAATAGAAATAAATTAGCCAGGCATGGTGGTGTGCACCTGCAGTCTCAGCTACGTAGGTTTGCTTGAGCCCAGGAGTCTGAGGTTATAGTGAGCTGTGGTTGTACCACTGCACTCCAGCCTGGGCAACAGAGCAAGACGCTGTCTCTTAAAAAAAATTGTCGTCTATTATTTTCATAAGGAACCATAATTTCCCAATTATTTCTTTGTTTGGAAAGAGCAAACATCTTGAAACAGCAATCAAATCCATTCAGCCAAGTCTGTGTGTGAAGGTTTGGTTCCTGATTGCAGAGGGTGACCAACTTCCATGATGTTGGCTATCAGAGTGGTCTGGGGCCATGTCTAGTGACACTACCATCTTGCTCTCCTCTCTAAAGAAAGCTTAACATTGAACAGTACTACAGAGCACTTTGTCCACCACTGCACACAAACTTCATTGTCATCTCAGGCGTCACTACTCGGGTAACACGCAGCTGGGCAGTCACAAACCCTGAGTACAGAAACCCTATTTTCTGAGCGAAACATTGGGAGACAGAATATTTGAAATCAGAACTTTTGGGAAATCTGGAACCTATTGTTGTCATACAACTGAGTCAGTGAGGGATAGTTCATAATCCCCTTAATTGGTGGATAACACTGGAAGCACTTCAGAGAGCAGAACTTCCTGTGCCTGGCTTCTTGATTAATGAGAAAGAAACATTCCCAAATAATTGCTTGTTGAAGCACTGGCCTGACCATCTTGCCTCTCAAAGTTAGCCTGAATCCTAACAGATGGAAGCACAGTAGTGGTGGCCGTGATGGCCATGGAGAGAGACTTGTAAACAAAAGGAGGTAACAGGAATTTCGTTCCAAACTGTGGAAAGCCCAGAGCTTCCCAGCATTCAGATTTTTACTGGGGACAAAAAATTCATGGGACTAACGTTCCATGAGATTCTTTCAACCCGTGGGCAGATAGGCTAGGTTAGGCTACATGAGTTATAAACTGTGATATAGAAAGACAGATTACACATTGTGCAATTAAAAGCACTTACTGTGACACATATGTGGTGATGTGGACTATTGTTAATATGCTGCACGGTGATTAGTGAAATGGCTGCGTGTCCACATGAATGACTGTAACTGGCATTCTTTACAGAAAGAGCCTTTTGTAAATTTTTTTCTGAGATGGACTCTCTCTCTGTCACCCAGGCTGGAGTGCAGCAGTGTGATCTCGGCTCACTGCACAACCTCCGCCTCTCGGGTACGAGTGATTCTCCTACTTCAGTCTCCTGAGAAGCTGGGACTACAGGTGCCCGCCACCAAGTCCAGCTAGTTTTTGTATTTTCAGTAGAGATGGGTTTTCACCATGTTGGCCAGGCTGGCCTCGAACTCCTGACCTCAAGCGATCTGCCCGCCTCAGCCTCCCAAAGTGCTGGGATTACAGGCATGAGCCATCGTGCCCAGCACAAGAGTCATTTTTAAACATGTGTTTTCCTCTTTTCATTTTCTGAGTTTTCCAGTGTCTGTCATCAGAATCAGATCACTACCTCTCGCTCCATGCTCCCTTTTCTATATAAATCATCAGACAGACCCACACTGAAAGGCAATGAATGGTCCTGAGTTACTCCGACGTTTGCCCTGCACTGTCACTCAGGGGCTGAAGTCCCTCGCACATCATCCTCTTGCCATGACACTTTCCAGTTGCTGCCCTGAGCATTCTGGGTAGTGAAGCTTGGTGCCAAGAGTCTTTGATTTGCTCTCTTCCCGCCTAGGTTGCGGCAGGTGGGAGGAGGGTGGTGGTGGGGGAGGGAGCATGTCAGAGGACACTGAGCCAGTGCTGTGAGAATTGATTATAGAAATTGAGTTATTTTTGTCATACCCAACTAAATCAGAGTCAAGGGAGCTGGGGGGAAAAGCACTCAAGGCACATAGCACCTGCTTCAGGAATCATCTCCAAGCCCAGCTGCTGAAACGACCTGCTCTAACCCTAAGATAAGCTTCACCTGGTAGCTGCTGAAACGACCTGCTATGACCACCCTAAGACTAGTTTTACCTACTGTTGTCACTCACCAATCCGGGCTTGCCAGCTCCTCAGAGCTCTAGTGCCAATGAGCTTTCTTCCAAAACAATACCTAACATTGCACGCTTTCTCATAAAACCTCCAATCTTCCCTTTGTCCTTCAAGCATACTGAAGACCTCCACTGTCTGTGTATATGCCCTCAATTGCAATTCTGTTTTCCCAAACAAGATGTTTTGCTTAGAGAATCGTGTGTGTGTGTGTGTGTGTGTGTGTGTGAATATAGATAGATAGATGATAGATAGATAGATAGATAGATAGATAGATAGATAGATAGATAGATAGATAGATTGATAGATTTTGAGACAGAGTCTTGCTCTGCCACCCAGGCTGGAGCACAGTAGCATGATCCTGACTCTGTAACGTCCACCTCCCGGGTTCAAGCAATTCTCCTGCCTCAGACTCCCAAGTAGCTGGGGCCACAGGCGCCCACCACCATGCCTGGCTCATTTTTGTGTTTTTAGTAGAGATGGGGTTTCACCATATTGGCCAGGCTGGTCTCAAACTGCTGACTTCAGTTGATCCACCTGCCTCAGCCTACCAAAGTGCTGGGATTACAGGTGTGAGCCACCGCTCCCGGCCTCATCTGTGTATTTTTATTTGAGTTTGACAGGGCACTGTAAAAATTTTCTCTGAAGTTCAGTAGCACCCCAGGGGCAGGGCAGTGGGGCCAGTCAGCCCTGGGAACAGGCACTAAGAGGATGCATTGTCTGTAGAGAAGTGAAAAGCAAGGAGAAAAGTGACTGTAAGGGGTTTGGCTTTTTATCATCACCGTGGAGCAGCAATTTTATGTAAAATTGATAAAATATCCCACGCCTCTTTTTTATTGTTTTAGATTCTGAACAACCATGGTTTCCTGCTAAATTTTACTGCTATATATTTATGTCTCAAATACGAAAATTTTAGCTTCTGGTTTTTTTTGTTTTTTTTTTTTTTTTTTTTTGAGACAGAGTTTCGCACTGTCGCCCAGACTAGAGTGCAGTGAGGGGAAAGCCATCGTCTCCTCCATTTGTTAGCCATTCCCTTAATGGGAAAGAAAGCTTTTAATTACAATTCAGAACTATACGGCATATGGCCAGGCGCAGTGGCTCACATCTATAATACCAGCACTTTGGGAGGCTGACGTGTGTGGATCACTTGAGGTCAGGAGTTCGAGACTAGCCTAAACAACATGGTGAAATCCCGTCTCTACTAAAAAAATACAAAAGTTAGCTGGGCATGGTGGCACATGCCTGTAATCCCAGCTACTTGGGAGGCTGAGGCAGGAGAAATGCTTGAACCTAGGAGGCAGAGGTTGCAGTGAGCCGAGATTGTGCCATTGCACTCTAGCCTGGGTAACAAGAGCAAAACTCCATCTCAAAAATAAATAAATAAATAAATAAATAACTATAAGGCATAAAATATGGATACCTTCTATTCCTTGAACGAATATTTTTAACTGTCTAATATAGGATAATGTTCTCATCACTGAAATCCAGCAGTGAACCAAAGTCCTGCCTTCAGAGAAGTTACATTCTACTAAGGAAGACAGACAATGTAAAAATCATGTAAGAAATAATGTAGTAACTCAGAATAGGGTAGGTGTGAAACAGAAAAATAAAGCAGGAACGGAGATGGGCATGAGGGGGAGAATATATCCATATACATTTTTTAATACTTTAGTGAGGTATGATGTATACACGTTAAAATGCATACATCTTAAGTGTACAGCTGGAGATATGTTTACGCACACACACAAGTGTGACTCCCATTCACATCAAGATATAAGATAGTTCCATTATCTCAGAAAATTATCTTCTGCCCTTTTCTCGCCAGTGCCCATGCCATACATGTAACTTCTGTCCTGATTTCCAACAGCAGAGATTAGTATGACATATTCTTAAACTTCATATGAAATCTTACAATATGTACTTTTTGTGTCTGGCTTCTTTCAATCACCATAAATAATATTTTTGCGACTCATTCATGTTCTAACATGTATCTGTTGTTTGTTCTTTTTATCACTGAATGGCATTCCATTGTGTGAATGGACCATAATTAGTTTGTGCATTCTCTTGTTGATGGACAATTGAGTTTTATCTATGACCCAGTATTGACTTTTTTTTTTTTTTTTTTGAGATGGAGTCTCACTCTGTTGCCCAGGCTGGAGTGCAGAGGCTGGATCTTGGCTCACTGCAACCTCCACCCGTTGGCCAGGCTGGTCTCGGACTCCTGACCTCAAGTGAGTCACCTGCCTCAGCCTCCCAAAGTGCTGGGATTACAAGCATGAGCCACTGTGCCTTCCTAGTATTGACTTTTATCAAGAGTTTTATTTTCAGGTACTGAGATAACTGAATGTTTTGCTCCTCTATTCTGCTAATGTGGTGAATTACATTGTGTTAGTCCATTTGTGCTACTATAACAGAACACCACAGACTGGGTAATTTATAAAGAATAGAAATGTATTCTCCCAGTTCTGTAGGCTGGGAAGTTCAAGATGAAAGCACCCTTCTTTCAGGGTGCAAAGTGAAATGGTTTGAGAATGGATGATAACTTTGGATAGAAAATATCCTTATTATATTTTAAAGATAAAGTTAACATTCTTCCACCAAAAAGGCAAGTAAAGAGCTAAAAAGTAAAGCAAGAAAAGGATCTCTTTCTCAGCCGAAACCTATTACTACCTTTAATATTTTAGTGTATTTTCTTCAAATATTTTCTGTTTCATTCTGGTCCACTGGTATGAGTGAACCATAGACTAAAACCAAGACAGCATATACTCATTGTTATGTTTTAATTAATTAATTAATTAATTTTTAGACACAGGGTCTTGCTATGTTGCCCAGGCTAGATTCAAACTCCAGAGCCCAAGCAATCCTCCTGCCTCAGCCTCCTGAGTAGCTGGGACTACAGTCATGTGCCACCATGTCCAGCTACTAATCATTTTTAAAACATTTCTTTCTGGTTTTAAAAATGTGCATCTCCTATTCACAATAGCAGAGACACGGCATCATCCTAAATACCTATCAGTGATAGACTGGATAAAGAAAATACCACAGAATACTATGCAGCCATAAAAATGAATTACATCATGTCCTTTGCAGGGACATGGATGGAGCTGGAGGCCATTATCCTTAGCAAATGAACACAGGGCCAGAAAACCAAATACTACATGTTTCACTTACAAGTGGGAACTAAATGATGAGAACACACAGACACAAAGAGGGGAACAACACACACTGGGGTCTATCAGAGAATGGACGGTGGAAGGAGGGAGAGGATCAGGAAAGATAACTAATGGGTACTAGGCTTGATATGTGGGTGATAAATAATCTGTATAACAAACCCCCATGACACAAGTTTACCTGTGTAACAAACCTGTACTTGTACCCCTAAACTTAAAAATAAAAGTCAAAAAAAAGTGCATCTCAACATAAAAGTCAAGGAATACAGAAAAGTACTAAAGAAATTAAGATTGGTAAGAATTTCACTACTCAGAGGCTTATCTGTTTTCTTGAAGTCTATTTTATTTATTTATTTATGGTTTAACACCATAGTATCCCATTGTATTAGTCTGTTCTCATGCTGCTAATAAAGACATACTCAAGACTGGGTATATAAAGAAATATATAAAGAAAAAGAGGTTTAATGGACTCACAGTTCCACATGGCTGGGGAGGCCTCACAATCACGGCAGAAGGCAAAGGAGGAACAAAGGCATGTCTTACATGGTGGCAGGCAAGAGAGCTTGTGCAGGGGAACACCCATTTATAAAACCACCAGGTCTTGTGAGACTTACCCACTACCATGAGAACAGCATGGGAAAAATCCAACCCCATGATTCAGTTACTTCCCACTGGGGCCCCCCCATGACACGTGGAGTTCATGGGAACTACAGTTCAAGATGAGATTTGGGTGGGAACACAGTCAAACCATATCAACCATATGCAGTAGTTTTAAAGCACAGTTACCACAGGTCTGTTCACGGATTCAACATCAGCATTTCTCAAACTGTGGCCCGTGGACCATCTACATCAGAAACTCCTTGAGCTTGTTGAAATCCGATTTTTGTATCCCACCTCAGACCCACTGAATGAAAGTCTCTGGGGGAGGGCTGGGCCCTGGAGCTGGTATTTCTACAAACTTCTCAGCTGTTTCTTACAGTAAAGTTTGAAAATAGGATCTAGGTGGAAGCCAATATAAAGAGGAATTTAGGTACAGATGTCTGGCTTATTAGCCTTCTCCATTGAAAATAATGGAATCATTGAGGTCATTCAAAAGTGATCAAACTATCACTTGAGGTCAGGAGTTCGAGACCAGCCTGGCCAATATGGCAAAACCCCGTCTCTACTAAAAATACAAAAATTAGCTGGATGCAGTGGCGTATTCCTGTAATCCCAGTTTCTTGGGAGGCTGAGGCAGGAGAATCACTTGAACCTGGGAGGTGGGGGCTGCAGTGAGCCAAGATCACACCACTGCACTCCAGCCTGGGTGACAGAGTGAGACTCCATGTCAAAAAAAAAAAAAAAAAAAAAAGCAAAAAAACAATTCACTAGGGGTAGAAGATATGACTCAAGATATTCCCAGGCTTAGGAAAAAAATGTAACGATACAACTCAGATCTGAGCTGTAAAGGAAGCATCATTTTAATCTACTCTAAGTGAAATTTAACCTAAACTAAGTCATTTTTGTTTTGTTTTTAATTGACAAAACAACAACAATAATAACAAAACACAAAAAAATGAAACCAAAAGTGATTAAACTAAAATGTATTCAGTCATAATGTGCCAGGTATTTTACACATGGAATCCAAATTTCCCGATGACTCTGAGTACAAATTTAGTGATATTAAAGATCCAATTTCATGAATTCATGCCCCTAAACTGATACCATAGTCCAGCCCCGCTTCAAACCTACCCAGTCAGCTCTGAGACCCGGTGCTGACATCTCCCTTGAGTTTTCTGGAAGCACTTGAGGATCGTGCTTTATTAGTTCTGCTGACATTTCCCTTACTTACTGTCTCTCTCCCCTTCCTAGTTCCACAGGTACCTCCATCTCCCTTACGCAATCCCACTGGCACCCATTATATTATATGAAGAAATTAAATCGTTTTTATATTGCAACCTAGTTATTAGAGATCACATATTATTATGCATTAAAATGCTAATTCAGGCTTTTAAAATAAAGTATAGCACTTTCATAAACTAAATTTAAACACAAAAATTGTCTGATATTAAGGGACAGCCATAGCAGTTTGGAGTATGTTCTGGTACTTAAATGATTTTGCCTTTTTTTTTTTTTTTTTTTTTACAAAAAAGACTATGTATGTCCATGCTTTTATATTTACTCGTGTTATTTTATTTATATAGGTTTGGCCCGGCATGGTGGCTCACACCTGTAATCACAGCACTTTGGGAGGTCAAAGCGGGCAGATCACAAGGTCAGGAGTTCAAGACTAGCCTGACCAACATGGTGAAACTCCATTTCTACTTTAAAAAAAAAAAAAAAAAGTTAGTCCGGTGTGGTGGGGGGTGCCTGTAATGTAATCTCAGCTACTCGGGAGGCTGAGGCAGGAGAATTGCTTGAACCCAGGAGGCGGAGGTTGCAATGAGCCGAGATCACACCACTGTACTCCAGCCTGGGCGACAGTGCAAGACTTCGTCTCAAAAGAAAAAACAAAAGAACTATATTTATATAGGTTTATTGCAAATAACATATTCATTTTTGTTAACAAATATTGCTAGAGGGCTTCCTATGTGCAATTCAGATGCCCGCACGGGTATGGAATTGCAGAGCAGTGGTGGAAAAGACATCGAACAAACCATTACATAAGTAACCTTTAGCAACACGCATGGTCACGGAGGAAAATGCAGGGTGTGACATATAACGGGACCATTGTTCTAGAATTGCAGGTTGGGAAACTTGTGGAAATTTCCTCAAGTGGAGGCAATAAAGGATGAATTAGAATTAGCATCATAAACGGTGGAAGAAAAACTATTTCAGGCAGGGAAACTGAATGTACAAAGCTGCAGAGACAGGAAAGAGTTTAGGGCATTTGAATAAAAAGAAGCCTACAGTGGCTAAAGCCAAGTGCAGGGGCCCCGTTGGGCAGACCATGCAGCCTTTGTTGAGGATTTGGGGTGTTTTCCTAAGATGAATAAAAAGCCTTTAGAGGATTTTAGGCAGGGTGGTGCCATGATCAGATGTGTAGTCTGAGATCACCCTGGATGCTCTGTGGAAAATGGGATAGGGAGGGGAGGCAGTGACCCTGAGGAGATGATTAGGGGGTTACTCGTATTAGTCAGTTTTCTACTGAGAAACAGAACCAATAGGATGTATACATCTGTGTGTGTGTGTGTGTGTGTGTATACATATACACATATATATAGAGAGAGAGAGAGACAGAGAGAGACAGAGAGAGACAGAGAGAAAGAAATTTCTTCTAAGGAGTTGGCTTGTGTGATTATAGGAGCTGGCAAGTCCTGAGATCTGCAATTGACAAGCCGGAGACACAGTAGTGCTGAGCATGTAGCTCCAGTCTCAGTCCCAAAGCCCAAGAACCAGGAAAACCAATGGTGTAAGTTCCAGGCCAAAGGCCTGTAGGCTTGAGATCCAAGAAGAGTCGAGGTTTCAGTTTGAGTCCTAATGCAGGAAAAGACCCATGTCCTATCTAGGGCATTCAGGCAGGAGGAATTCTCTCTTACTCACAAGACGGTTGGGCTTTTTGTTCTATTCAGGCCTTCAACTGATTGGATGAGGTCCACTCACAGGAGGGAGAGCAATCTGCTTTGGTGAATATGCCTATTGAAACATGAATCTCACCCAGAATCACCCTCAGAGAGACACCCAGAGTTGTTTGACCAAATGTCTGTGCACCCTGTGGCCCAGGCAAGTGGACACACAAAAGTAACCATGGTTACACCTTATATAATAATTAACTCAAGATGGATTAAAGACTTAAATGTAAAACCCAAAACCATAAAAACCCTAGAAGAAAACCTAGGCAATGTCATTCAGGACATAGGCATGGGCAAAGACTTCATGACAAAAACACCAAAACAATGGCAACAAAAGCCAAAATTGACAAATGGGATCTAACTAAACTAAAGAGCTTCTGCACAGCAAAAGAAACTAGCATCAGAGTGAACAGGCAACCTACAGAATGGGAGAAAATTTTTGCAATCTACCCATCTGACAAAGGTCTAATATCCAGATTCTACAAGGAACTTAAATAAATTTACAAGAAGAAAACAAACAACCCCATCAAAAAGTGGGCAAAGGATATGAACAGACACTTCTCAAAAGACGACATTTATGCAGCCAACAAACATATGAAAAAAAGCTCATCATCACTGATCAGTAGAGAAATGCAAACCAAAACCACAGTGAGATACCATCTCATGTCAGTCAGAATGGCAATTATTAAAAAGTCAAGAAATAGATGCTGGCGAGGCTGTGGAGAAATAGGAACACTTTTACACTGCTGGTGGAAATATACATTAGTTCAACCATTGTGGAAGACAGTGTGGTGATTCCTCAAGGATCTAGGACCAGAAATATCATTTGACCCAGCAATCCTATCACTGGGTATACACCCAGAGGAATATAAATCACTGTACTGTAAAGACACATGCACTCGTATGTTTATGGCAGCACTATTTACAATAGCAAAGACTTGGAACCAACCCAAATGCCCATCAATGACAGACTAGATAAAGAAAATGTGGTACATATATACCATGGAATACTATGCAGCCATAAAAAAGAATGAGATCATGTCTTTTGCAGGGACATGGATGAAGCTAGAAGCCATGATCCTCAGCAAACTAGCACAGGAACAGAAAACCAAACACCGCATGTTCTCACTCAAAAGTGTGAGTTGAGCAATGAGAAAACATAGACACAGGGAGGGGAACATCACACACCGGGGCCCATCGGTGGGTAGGGGTCAAGGGGAGGGAGAGCATTAGGACAAATACCTAATGCATGTGGGGCTTGAAACCTAGATGATGGGTTGGTAGGTGCAGCAAACCACCAACGCACATGTATACCTATGTAAGAAACCTATACATTCTGCACATGTATCCCAGAATTTAAAGTAAAATTAAAAAAAAAAAAAAAGGTAACCACAGTGACTCTCGCCTATAATCCCAGCACTTTGGGAGCTAAGGTGGGTGATCCCTTGATGCCAGGCGTTTGAGGCCAGCGTGGCCAACATGGTGAAACCTCGTCTCTACTAAAAATATAAAAATTATCTGGGCATGGTGGTGCATGCCTGTAATCCCAGCTACTTGGGAGGCTGAAGCAGGAGAATCTCTTGAACCCCAGAGGTAGAGGTTGCAGTGAACTGAGATTGCACCACTGTATTCCAGCCTGGGCGACAGAGTGAGACCCTGTCTCAAAAAAATAAAATAAAATTTAAAAGAGGTACCATCACACAACTACTCCTAAAAAGAAGAGACGGTGAAGGCTGGAAGTAGTGTGGTGATGGGAAGTAATGAATGCTTTTGACAAATGAATAAGAAGCAGAAATGACAGACTTGGATATGAATGAGGGAGAAGGAGGAGTAAGAACCACCAGCAACCTGTAGGTTAATTAACTGGGTGAGTGACATTGCCTTTTGTTGGGAGAGAGCATGTGTATTCTAGGAGGAAGATTGTGAGTCCACTCTGGACTCACTATGTCAGCAGGACATGCAAAGAGAGCAATATTAAGTAGACAGTGTGGAGTGAGAAGCGTGGGCTGAGCTGTTGCTGTATAAGATGTTTTGTCTTTGATTGAATCTGGGCAGACTAACTTTTTAGAACTAAAAGCATTACTTCCAGACCTCCACTGACTTTTCTGATCAGTTTATTTTATGGCGACTGCAGCCTCCAAATGAATTTTGAAAGAGAGGAGCTGGTTGAAGAGGTGCAGTGAAGGCGAGGAAAGACTGATAGCATCATGAGTGTCTCGAAAGTCCACACACGCAGAACGGGAACAGCTGCTCAGTCTTCTCCATGGCCCAGGTCTTGTATATCAGACCTGGAAAATAATACTGGAGCAGGAAGACAGTCTTCCCTTATTCTCTTCAGTTAGTCAGGCTCATTTTGTTTGCAATTCTCTTGAACTTATATTAAATGGAAATTATCCCCAATACTAGATTTTCCTGGTGGTACTGTTTTTTTTTTTTCTTTCTTTCTGTTGTTGTGTACCATATTTTAATGGAAGTTCAAAATGCTATACCAGAAGTTACTCAAGAAAAACCATTTCAGACTGGTAGTTAAAATTCTTTCTTTCTTTTCTTTTTTTTTTTTTCTTTTTGAGTCTGAGTTTCACTCTCGCTGCCCAGGCCGGAGTGCAACGACATGATCTTTGCTCACTGCAACCTTCACCTCCTGGGTTCAAGCGATTCTCCTGCCTCAGACTCCCGAGTAGCTGGGATTACAGGCGCCAGCCACCGCACCTGGCTAATTTTAAATTTCTTGCTTTCTGATTAAAAAATAATAATAATTGGATTTAGTGGAGTCTACCTAAACAATGTCTTGTTTAGGACATTTCCCTTTAAATCTAACCAGACCATGTATAAAAATGGTACTATATTACATTAAATAATTTCCCCCATTTTTAAAAATTTTTATTTTTAGTAGAGACGAGGTCTCACTATGTTGCCCAGGCTAGTCTCAAATTCCTGAGCTCAAGCGATCCTTCCACCTCAGCCTCCCATAGGGCTGGGATTACAGGTATGCGTCACCACACCCAGACTCCCCCAATTTTTAAAGGCAGAAAATTGAAAGTGATGGTAAGAACTGAACAAGTCCTCTAGTTTTTAAAATATATATTTTAATAGATCAATATTTAACATAAATGGGGCATTTTGTTTTATCCCATTGAATGATTTAGGACCCAGAATAAAAAATATAATGATAATACAATGGATCATTATGTTTTTTCCCAGTCAGGGAATTTGGTGTTACATTTTAAAAATAAGGCTCTTGGCCGGGCGCGGTGGCTCCAGCCTGTAATCCCAGCACTTTGGGAGGCCGAGACGGGCGGATCATGAGGTCAGGAGTTCGAGACCATCCTGGCTAACATGGTGAAACCCCCGTCTCTACTAAAAAATACAAAAAACTAGCCGGGCGAGGTGGTGGGCGCCTGTAGTCCCGGCTACTCGGGAGGCTGAGGCAGGAGAATGGCGTAAAAACCCGGGAGGTGGAGCTTGCAATGAGCTGAGATCCGGCCACTGCACTCCACCCTGGGCGACACAGCGAGACTCCGTCTCAAAAAAAAAAAAAAGAAAAAAGAAAAAAAGAAAGAAAAGAAAAATAAGGGTCTTGGTATTTACAGAGTGGCAAGAGAATTATATCCTTACCTAAGGATTTAAAATATATACATTATTTAGGCTCTCGTTCTTTCCTGCATATCAAGAGTACTCAAGAATTAAGTTACTAACTAATTCAGTCAATTGGAAGATGGAAAAAGATAACATAAGGCTGAAATAAATTGAATCAGAGTTTCTTTAATGAAAATACAGTAGACCCTTGCACTTTATTCTTTTCCTTTGTTTCCCTGGGCTCCTCACCTTATGAACACTTAAACAAATATATTTTAACTGTAATACATAAAATATGTCAGGGCGTCAACAGAACATAAACACTATTTTGACCAAATATCAAGTTATCAAGTTAGTCTTTTCAGTACAAACATAAGGCCATCTTTTATAGTTTTCTTTTGTGCTGGTAAAAGCCTTCCTTCCCTCCCTCCCCTGCTCTCTCTCCTTCCTCCTTTCCTGCCTCCCTTCCTTCCCTCCTTCCTTCCCTCCTTCCTTCCCTCCTTCCCTCCTTCCCTCCCTCCTTCCTTCCCTCTTTCCCTCCCTCCTTCCCTCCTTCCTCCCTTCCTTCTTTCCTCCCTCCCTTCGTTCCCTCCTTCCTCTTTTTCTCCCTCTCTTGGCCTCCCTTTCACACCCCCCTTCTCTCTCCCCCTTCCTCTCTCCTTTGCTTCCTTTCTTTCCACAAAGCACTAGACAAAACCATTTTCCCAAAATATGTCATGCCTTAGTCCATTTCTGCTGCTATGACAAAATACCTTAGACTTAGGTAATTTTTAAATAATAGAAACTTATTGCTTACAGTTCTGGAACCTGGGAAGTCCAAGATCTCGGTGCTAGCAGATTCCGTGTCCGGCAAGGCCTCGCTTTCTGCTTCCAAGATGGCGCCTCGTTGCTGCATCCTTCAGAGGGGACAAATGCCGTGTTTTCAAAGAGTAGAAGAGATGGAAGGGAAAAAGGGACAGATGTTGTGTCTTCACACAGCGGAAGAGAGAGAAGGGCGAGGTCCTCTTGGAAACCTCTTTCATAAGGACATTAATCCCTTTCAAGAGGCCAGAGCCGTCATGACTTAATCACTTCCAAAACGTCCCACCTTTTAATACCATCATATTGAGCTTTAAGTTCCAACAGTTGAGTGTGGGGGGAAAATTTACATTCAAACCCTACCATGTCGGTGGTATGTTGATGCCTATGGTACATGTGTACCCTTAAAATACCTACATCTCGTTGGGGAGGACAGATATACACGTATGTAATGTAAGAGGGGAAACCAAGAGATTGAGTGAGCTGAAAGTGCACACTAAATTTGGAAGCAGCCAACTCTAGCATTCCAAATTTAAAAATTGGGTTTATGGTGTGGTTTTGGCAGGGCTGAGAGCAGGAGAACTGGCCAGATGGAAGGGGCTCTTTGAAATCACCTCAGTGACTGTAGATGAAGTGATTTGTTGACAACATTTCCAATTTGGTACTAAAAACGAGGATTTTTATGATTGAAAAATTTTATGGGCAAAATTAGAAGCCATTAAAAAACAACATTTAAATCCAAATGACCTCACTTAACCAAGGGCCCACATGGCTTTGTGGATCACAGTTGCTAATGTGAATTGCACTCGGAGGTGAATCCAGAGCCAGAACAGACTGGGACCCAGTTGTTTTTTGCATCAAGCCAGCACCTCTAAGTGAACAAGCTGCTGCACTGTGAAACCGCTGATACTTTGAGCTGTTTTCAAGGGTAGCGGCGAGTAGAGAGAATTCAGCCTTGGCAGTAGTTCACTCAATGGTATTATGGATTCAAGATTTTAAAAAAGCCTTGTAGTCAAATAAGCTTAGCAAACACTGAGTAACAACCAAGTTAAACAAGATTTTCTACTGCAGGATATACTACTCTAAGATTTACTCCAAGATTTGAACACACTAATATGAGTGGTGAATTTACAAGAGTATTTCCCAAGTTTATTTGTCCAGCGAGCTCTTTTGCCTACAGCATTTTCTGAGTTATGGTCCACGAAATATACTTTGGGAAACATTTTATTGAAGTAATCTTTGAATATAGCCTAAAGCTGGGCTAACAATATTTTTTTATCCAAAGTGGGAGACTTTGAGAGTATGCAGGAGGCTGTTAATAATTATGCTTGATAGAAAATATAATCTGGGATTATTTTGGGCAAATCAGGATGCGTGATTCTCCTAGTTATAGCTAATAAGGGATGTCCCAACAGCAGTTATTCTCTGTACCTCAGTATAAAAGCAACAGAACAGAGTAAGTTGAGTCAGTTCAGGAAAGCAGGTACCAAAATGAGTGTAGACATGCAATAGATTTATTGTGTGAAACTTCTGTGAAGGATACAGGGAGAGGGAACGGAAGGGGATGGAGAGAGCTTCAGATGGTAACGTAGGTCTGATACCTGTGAAAAGAGAGAAAGGAGGAAGGCAGGAAGGGAGGGTTGGTTGGTTAAGAAGAGCTTCAGATTGCAGCACAGTTCTCTTTTTTTTGAGACAGAGTCTTGTTCTGTCACCCAGGTACTGTCATGCAGTGGCGCAATCTCAGTTCACTGCAACCTCTGCCTCCTGGGCTTAAGCAATTCTCCTGCCTCAGTCTCTCCAGCAGCTGAGATTACAGTCGCATGCCACCATGCCTGGCCAATTTTTGTACTTTTAGTAGACATGGAGTTTGGCCATATTGGTCAGGCTGCTCTCGAATTCCTGACCTCAAGTGATCCGCCCACCTTGGCCTCGGAAAGTGCTGGAATTACAGGTGTGAGCTCCCGCGCCAGGCCCAGATTTCAGCACAGTTCTGAGAGACTTGACCAGGTTGAGGAGAACCCCAAGCAAGGCCACCTGTTGGAGGAGTCCCACATAGGCCTGCTCTGGTATACCCACTTTGGTAGCAACACAGAGGATTCTTGTCCTCAGAATGAATGTCATGATGGATTCCAAGGGGCAGCAAGCAGAGGCTCCCTGCAGTAGACTCTCTCGAAGGAAATCTGAGAGGCATACCTCTGTAGCTACCACCATGGTTAACCTGTGAAAGGACAAAATAGTATTTGCTGAATTACCGTTATATTTATTTCAATCCTATTGTTTGACTCTGGAAGTTGCATCTTGGCTAGGTCCCCACAGCCCAGTGGAAGAAGAGGCAGGCATTTCTTTCTTTCTTTTTCTTTTTCTTTTTTTTTTTTTTTTGGCAGCAAATCTTATTTTAATAAGCAAACCAATACATTATATAAGTATTGGGAAAATAATTTTTAACTAGTATTATATTTTTATTTATTTATTTATTTTTTTGGGGAGTAACTTTTTTTTTATTATCCTTTAAGTTCTAGGGTACATGTGCACAACGTGCAGGTTTGTTACATATGTATACTTGTGCCATGTTGGTGTGCTGCACCCATCAACTCATCAGCACCCATCAACTCGTCATTTATGTCAGATATAACTCCCAATACCATCCCTCCCCCATTCCCCCTCCCCACCATAGGCCCCGGTGTGTGATGTTCCCCTTCCGGTGTCCAAGTGATCTCGTTGTTCAATTCCCACCTATGAGTGAGAACATGTGGTATTTGGCTTTCTGATCTTGTGATAGTTTGCTGAAAATGATGGTTTCCAGCTGCATCCATGTCCCTACAAAGGACACGAACTCATCCTTTTTTATGGCTGCATAGTATTCCATGGTGTATATGTGCCACATTTTCTTAATCCAGTCTGTCATTGATGGACATTTGGGTTGATTCCAAGTCTTTGCTATTGTGAATAGTGAGAAGAGGCAGGCATTTCTTCACAACTGGGAGACTCCTCCTTCTCCAAGCAGGCATTCAGTGGACGAGCTGTCAGATTACCCACAAAGATGTATTTCATCCTGAGAAACACTTCATGAATCAATGAGAGGATTCCATCCTGGGCTTGTTTATAGCCTGGCTTCCAGTGAAATAGTATTCAATAGATGTGCTGCTTTGTAACGGTAGCAGGACTGTCCTGGTTCTGTGGTCGTTGGTTACATGGATGATTCCCATTCTTGGGAAATTCCAGTATGGAGAAGAGAAAGCAGAATTTCAACTGTTTGAATTCAAGGCCCTGACTTGAGTGTTGAAACACAGTTCTCAGGGACTTCAGTGTGCTCTCTGCAGCAACGTGTTATGTCTCATCAGAATTGGTGACCTATCTGGTAGATTGCTCTGTCCCCATCTACAACTGTTAGGCCTTGGTGAAGATGGATTTTCATTCAGCAGAGCAAAAAGTAGCATTTGTCTATGATAAATCCATTGTGATCATGGCTCTGCGACAGTTAATTTTATGTGTCAACTTGGCTAGGCCACAGTAGTCAGATATTTGCTCAAACACCAGTCTGGATCTTGCTGTGAAGGTGTTTTTAAAGATGTGATTAAATCAGTAGATTTGAAGAATGCAGATTACCCTCTGCTAGAGAACGAGTGTTTGCACCCCCACAAATTCATATGTTGATACCTCAGTCCCCGCTGTGATGGTATTTAGAGGTGTGGCCTTGGGGAGATGATTAGGTCATGAGAGGGGCACCCCCATGAATGGGATTAGTGCCCTTATAAAAAGACGAAGAGAGGTCAGGCATGGTGGCTCATGCTCGTAATCCCAGCACTTTGGGAGTCTGAGGCTGGCAGATCACGAGGTCAAGAGTTTGAGACCAGCCTGGCCAACACAGTGAAACCTCATCTCTACTAAAAATACAAAAATTATCTGGGCGTGATGGCAGGTGCCTGTAATTTCAACTACTTGGGAGGCTGAGGCAGGAGAATTGCTTGAACCGGGGAGGTGGAGGTTGCAGTGAGCTGAGATCGTGCCACTGCCCTCCAGCCTCGGCAACAGAGCTGGACTCCGTTTCAGAAAAAAACAAAAACAAAAAAGAGGAAGAGACACAAAATGTCTCTGTCTGCTCTCCACCATGAGAAGATACAATGAGAAGGCAACCATCTGCACAACAGGAAGCAGACGCCACCCCTCTCAACACCTTGATCTTGGACTTCCCAGCCCCCAGAACTGTGAGAAATAAATGTTGGTGGTTGTTTATTATAGACTCTCTTACTCAGGCTATGATAATGTGTTGTAGCAGTCAGAACGGATTAGATGCCCTCCATCATGTGAGTGGACTTCATGCAATCAGATGAAGTCCGGAAGAGAAGAAAGATTGCAGTGTCCTGGGCAAGAGGGAATTCTGCCTCTAGACTGCCTTTGGACTTGAGCTGCAACATCAGCTTCTCCATAGATCTCTACCTGCTGGCCTACTATGCAGAATTCAGACTTGCCAGTTCCTATAATTACATGAGCCAATTCCTTAATATAAACCTCCTTCCCTCTCCCATGTAGATACACCATGCTATTGGTTCTGTTCCTCTGGAAACCCCTGACTGATACAGCCTCCTAAGAGTCAGGAGTCATAATGTGCACAATCCTAAACCGTGATGAATTGAAGTACTTGGTAGATTACATTGAAACGCCTTATCTGCCAACCCTGTGCATCCTCCTAATGATGGGGAAAACTATAAATAATACTGATCAGAGTACTGGGAAAGGGAGAGATTGTAGTCAGAGTACTCTTTCGGAGCACTTACTAAGTGCTAGGCACTTTACGTGTATAACGCTTTGAATCTGCACTTAACAACGCTATGAAATGAGCATAGTTGCTCCCATTTTATGCATGAGAAAACTGACGCAGAGAGAAGTTAGGTAGCATGGCTGAGATCTACAGCTAGGAGGTGATGGAGGTAGAAGACCAATCGAGGTGGTAAAGTTCAAGAGTCCATGGTCTTAACCATGGCATTCTATGGCCTGTCATGCAGCCACACCTGACATGACATGACGCTCACTACATTTCAGTGGCGCCTGCTGGAAAGGCACCAGTCTCCTCTGCTCAGCTTGGTGTCTTCCCTCCACACCCAGATAGGCCAGGGAGCCCTGGCCTGTGTGTCCTCCTGTCTTCTCAAGAGGCCCAGAAAACATACCTGCCCTGTCCAGTTCCTCCTCTCCCCTCAAAGAAAGCTATCTTTTGGCTTGATTTCTAAGCCCAGGTAATAGAACTTTCTGTGGCAGGACCTCCAGATTAGATCCACTGTTTCTGGGCCCTCTGGGAGGGTCTAGAGTTGACCTTAAAGATGGAAGACAGGAACTGCTGTGTTGAATGAATGAAACCAATGCCTGCAGGACACACAGAGATTGTTTGAAAGGGATTAAAGCTCTGGAGCATGAGAGAGAATCCATTTTAAACAGGGATCTGAATCTTTTTGTACCTATGGATCTCTTCTCAGAATGATGTTTTAAAATGCATTAAACAGGATTCATAGGATTACAAAGCAAACCAATTCTATTGAAATGTAGTTATGAAACTATTAAAAATATATTTGCAATGTAGCAATATAGATGCTTCTTTATTGGCGTCTGAACGTAAGACCTAGTTATGTTAGTCTTGTGACTAACAGAATTTCAAAGTAGTGAGTAGGCAGAAGTGATCTTTTGAGATATCTGCAAATTGCTGTGATATGAAAATATGTGTGATTTCAATTGGTCATAAAACCACAGACATTGCTAATACTATTAAAGTTTGCTACCAATATTTATAGCTGAAGAAAATGCTAGCTTTCAGTGAACAGATAGTGAAAATGAAGATGTCATTTCCCCCCGATGCAAGTTTTATGATTGCCATATAAAAACCTCTGTTTTGGGCTGGGTGCAGTGGCTCATGCCTGTAGTCCCAGCACTTTGGGAGGCCGAGGTGGGAGGATCACTTGAGGTCAGGAGTTTGAGACCAGCCTGGCCAACATGATGAAACCCTGTCTCTACTAAAAATAGAAAAATTAGCCAAGTGTGGTGACTCATGCCTGTAATCCCAGCTACTTGGGAGGCTGAGGCAGGAGAAAGGCTTGAACCCAGGAGGCAAAGTTTACAGTGAGCCAAGATTGCGCCCCTACACTCCAACCTGCTGAGCAACAAAGCAAGACTCCGTCTCAAAAAAAAAAAAAAAAATCACAAAAACAAACAAAACCTAAACCATTGTTTTAAAAGTTTCCAGACACTTCTCACCCAGATGGAGACCAAAAATCACCTTTGACAGTGACTTTTATTCTTTATTCTTGGAAGGATCACTCGGGTGGCCTCTGTCTACCCAGATGTGTAGGTGCCTCATTGCTCTGTGGAGTGGATCACGCAATACCTTTTGTTGTTTGACAAGGTCTCTTCTCTATACTCTTTAAGGTATTGGGTTTGGGGAAGTAGAGAGGAGGGACATCCTTACACAGGGCTCAGGGAACCTCCGAGGAAGCAGAGACTTCAATCTCTTCCCTTTGGAATTTAAGGGAGCTGTGGTTACAAGCACAGCCTCTGGAGCCAGCCTTCCTAGGTTCAAAGGATCCCGTCCCTGCCAGTTACTAGCTCTGCTACCTAAACTCTCGATATCTCCATTCCTTCATCAGAAAAATGTGACAAAAGTTGATCTTTACTTCACAGGATTCCTATGAGAATTAAATGAACAAAGTACTTAGAACAGGCTTTTAAGTATTAGTGTCATTACTGTTTCTGTTATTAAAGAACTGCTTTGAGAACTGAGGTGGTGCTGACTAATGTCTGAGGCGGGCTTGCATGGATAGCAGGAATTTCCAAGATGGAACTCATATCAGGAAGGGATTGTCTGGGCTCGTGGCCATGGATCAACATAGGACCTTGCTTGTTGGTTTCAGGGCAACCTTTAGATGAGGCTGGAAATCGCTCCTGCTTCTGCTAGTCTGCGTGGGCTTAGGGCACTGAGTAGGTGAATGCAAATAAAAGAACTGTAGTCACAAGGGCCCTGCTATGAAGTACCACAGAGAGAGGGATCTTTCTCCTTTTAAGAAACTTCATGATCTGAGCAGTAGGATCATTGAAAACCTGAGTAGACAATGACACAGGTTCTTCAGGAAACTATCTGGCAGCAGGATTAAACAATGACAATGAAAGTCAGGACTCATCAGATTCACAGTTTTCTCTCCTCTTAGAAAAACCTCCAGAATTCTTGGGGGCAATTCTGGGCAAGTGGGCATTTAAATAATACAATTAAAGATGTGTGATAACCTTGTTTGTGGCTGAATGTGGCAAGATAGTCATGCTATTACAAATATTCTTTAGATGGATATTATAATTATTTTAATTCTGTGAGTATATGTAGCCTTGGAAGTGGCACTAGGATTGGGGAATAAAGGAGAAAACCAATCTAGAATTTAAAAATATACTTGAGACTTGTTTTACAAGTAATTTGTATTAGCCCTTGTTTTAAAATATCACAAACCTTGGCCAGGTACAGTGGCTCACACCTGTAATCCCAGCACTTTGGGAGGCCAAAATGGGAGGATTGCTCGAGCCCAGGACTTCGAGACAAGCCTGGGCAACATAATGAGACATCTCTAAAAAAAAACAAATTAGCCTGATGTGGTGGTGCGTGCCTGTTGCGCCAGTTACTCAGGAGGCTGAAGTGGGAGGATTGCTTGAGCCCAGGAGGTTGAGGCTGCAGTGAGCTGTGATGGCACCACATCACATTCCTACCTGAGTGACAGCGTGAGACCCTGTCTCAAAAATAAAATACAATAAGATAAAATAAATGCAAATAATTTTCTAGTGTTCTGCAGTAGTATTGATAATTCAAAATTAATTCAACTTCTCCCCCTACAACTTCCAGAAACAGATGCAGAAATTCAAACCATAACAAATACTTTCTGAAGTGACAGTGAGTCATATCAGAAGTGCGATGATCAGGAAGATGGGCTGATATAACTCGTGGTCACCCATCCGGACTGTGGATGTTCTTGTTTTTCAAACGTATTTGAATGCGTATGATAAAAGCTATACATTTCTGACTAGTCTGTATATCGCAAGCATCCTCTTTGGGGCTTACATGTCTACTTCCTTTAGCTGGGATCAGCAACTTCTCTTGGGACTTCCCTCCAGCAGGCTGGGTGCCCTCTCTGTACAGAAGTTAAAAGGATGTCGTCAAGCACATAAAGGAAAAGTACATGGAGAAGCAAGAGACTGAGGTTCTTGTCTTCTCTCCACCATTTAGCGGCCACGCGATCTGGATGAGTCACTTAACATTACTGTATAAAAAATGCCTTCGCTACTCAAGATGGGAACTGGACCAAATAATCTCTTAGGCTCATGGCAAGAGAGCAGTACTTCTATCCAGCTGTTAAAATTTTGTACGATGCCACTGGGCAGGATTATTGCCTTTTAACACTCCCTTCTTTTTTCAAATATTATACAATGAGAATTTACTGCTAGTTAAAATTATTTAACCAAGAATTTTCACTATTAGTACTTCTTTTTTTTTTCTCCCAGCTAAAGAATTGCTGAAATGTTGCAATTACAAATTTAAGAATTTTTGCTAACCTAACTTTGGTTTCCATATGTTGTGTTAAAAATGGGCTGGGCATAGTGGCTCATACCTGCAATCCTAGCACTTTAGGAGTCTGAGAGAGGAGGATCGCTTGAGCCCAGGAGATCGAGACCAGCCTGGATAACATAACAAGACCCCAACTCTAAAAAAAAAAAAAAGAAATCAGATGGGTATGTTGGCACGTGCCTATGGTCCCAGCTACACGGGAGGCTGAAGCAGGAGGATTGCTTGGGCCCAGGAAATCAAGGCTGCAGTGAGCTGTATTTGTGACACTGCACTCCAGCCTGGGTGACAGAGTGAGACCCTGTCTCAAAAAAAAATTTTTTTTAATGTAGTAAAATGTATAGAATTAATGATCTTGATCCTAAATCATTAGCAACATTGTCAACTTGAAGCACTAGAACAGAAAAGAGAAGCTCTTCTCTGGTGTCACAAAGGCCACCAAAACTCTTGTTTGTGGTTAGTGCTATGAGAGGTTAAACTTTAGAGTCCCAAGTTTCTTGTGGGTTGTGAGACCACAGGCCAGTTTCTTAGTATCTCTTTTTTGCTTCCTGTAAAAGGAGAGTTGCTTTAAGAATTAAATAACTGCAAAGCTTTATAGATAGCATCACTCTATAAAGGGTAGATATTTATCAGCATTTTATAAATTAATTGTGCTAACAGAAGGAAATTCTTCTCCAAGATTTTTTTCTCTGATTAAAAATGTTTTTGTTCTTCATATCACAGTCTCTGGCTACAGATTGCCAAATACAAGCTGTTATTTTATTTGCAATAATTTTCATTATCTTACATTCAAATCTCAATATAATGTGACACATTTGCTATGTTTTGATTCTTTAAAACAGGATGTTTTTATTAGAATAGTCATACTCTAGACACAGTAAGAATGAAAAAATTTAAAGAATCAAAACAAGTTGTCATTACTTTGTTCATTTTCATCCAAGTATAATACGTACTTGAATCTCATCTCTAAAATACCATTTCTACCAAATGAATTTGTTCACTAGTGTGGAAATATAGAAGGGAAAGTAAAATTATGGAAACTTTTAAGAAATTATTAGAAGTTAGACATGTGTTTTTGACAATACAGCAGTGGAGATGCCTCAACATTGTGAACAACTTAATAGGGTAATATTTTAAAATCTATACTTTAATATCAACTATATACACAATTAAGTTGGTTTATCAAGAACGTGATCTAGATACAAAAATAAGGATGTGCAAATCCCAATCTAAATTTTTTTATTTCATTTCATACAGGATATTTTGCTAAAGTTGCATAATATCAGTCTCTCTCTTGTCACTTTGAAGACCTTTGTCATGAAAACAATAATTCATTTGCCTGATGTTTTGCAATAACACACTTCTCAGTTATTATATTTAGTCTCATTACTGAATACAATTTGTGTCCTCATGAAACAGTTTTCAGTGTCTTAGCAGTTTCTGGGGAACTCTGATGCATTAATTAGCTTGTCACTTGACTAGCCCATAGAACAGTATAACATGCAGAAGTGAGAAGATGTGGCTTTCTCACTGCAAAGCTTCCCATCCATTAGACTTGGCCTTATCTTTTCTGTCAGGAAATTTTTGCAGTTTTGAGATAAGATTGCTTCATGTCTGACTGCTTAGTTGGCAATGATCACAGCTTGTGAATTCGGTTTCACCAAGAATGTCTGTGAATCTCACCTGCAAACTTTAATCTATGCCCTTTTTTCTTTTCCTTTGAGACAGAGTCTTGCTCTGTTGCCCAGGCTGGAGTGCAGTGGAGTGATCTCAGCTCACTGCAACCTCTGCCTCCTGGGTTCAAGCAGTTGTCAGCCTCCCGAGTAGCTGGGATTACAGGCGCCTGCCACCACACCTGGCTAATTTTTTGTATTTTTAGTAGAGACAGGGTTTCACCATCTTGGCCAGGCTCGTCTTGAACTCCTGACCTCGTTATCCACCACCTTGGCCTCCCAAAGTGCTGGGATTATAGGTGTGAGCCACCATGCCCAGCCTATTCTATGCACTTCTTACTTTGCCTTCCCTGGGAAATTAGTTTCCTGGAATATACCAAGGGGCACATTCTACTCCTTTTGCAGCATTCCCAGAAAACCATCAGCATCCATGCATATGTTTATATGTTTGTGTATGCATAAACATAGTCATTCATTCTGGCTTCCTTTCGATAGCTTGCATCATTCTGTGGTGTATTTCCAGAGATTTCCCAGAGACTCCCCATCGCCCCTCTGATGACTGGCTTACTAGCTTTGGTTGCCTTCATGTCTCTGTATCAGTTTCCCCCGTCACCTATCTGTATTCCTTGCACCTTTCAATAGACTGCCATTTTATTCCCTTTCCCCCAATCCTGCAAACCGGAATGAGCTATTGTTTCTGTGTTGTATCATTCGGCTTTCTGGGATTCTGCCATATGGTCTAAGTTTAGAAGTGTCCAGAAAACCCTTCAACTCAATCCTAGTTTGTCTGCTCTTTGTTCATCCTGTCAGAACTGGCAATGGCTTTCTGGTGGCTTGGATGGATACCTCTTTACTGCCTGATATGGTTTGGCTGTGTCCACACCCAAATCTCATCTTGAATTGTAGCTCCAACAATTCCCCCGTGTTGTGGGAGGGACCTGGTGGGAGGTGAATTATAGGGGTGGTTCCCCCATACTGTTCTCATGGTAGTGAATAAGACTCACAAGATCTGATGGTTTTATAAGGGAAACCTCTTTCACTTGATTCTTGTTTTTCTCGCTTGTCTGCCGCCATGTAAGACATGCCTTTCACCTTCCACCATCATTGTGAGGCCTCCCCAGCCATGTGGAACTGTGAGTCTGTTAAACCTCTTTTTCTTTATAAATTACCCAGTCTCGCGTATGTCTTTATCTGCAGCATGAAAATGGACTAGTAAACTGCCCACCTTTCAGGAAGCCACTGACTTACCCAGAAGTTTGTCCACACATCTGGTCTACTCACCACTCAAGGCACATATGTTATCGAACTAGCTCTTCATTGTCACTGGGGACAGAGAACCTATTTCAGTTCTCCATCTATCTATTAGTAAAGACTGTTATTTCTCATAATTTGCTGGGCTCAGTTGAGATGTTCTTCTGCTCCACTGAGTGTTGGCTGTGGTCACTCCTGTAGCTGCATTTAGCTGGGAGCTCTGCTGCGGCAGCAACATTCAAGTTGAGGTTGGTCTTTCACACGTCTGGTACCTCAGTTGGGTGATGGTACTGGCTCGGCCTCTCTTTCTTTTCTTTTTAAGGTTTTTTTTTTTTTTTTTTCAGAGAGAGGGGTCTGCTCTGTGGTCCAGGCTGGAGTGCATTGGTGCAGTCATAGCTCACTGCAGCTGTGAACTCCTGGGCTCAAGTGATCCTCCTGCCTCAGTCTCTCAAGTAGCTGCGTCTACAAGTACACACCACCATGCCTGGCTAATGTTTTATCTTCTGTGGCTATTGGGTCTTGCTGGTCTGGAACTCCTGGCCTCAAGCAATTCTCCTGCCTTGACCTCCCAAAGTGCTGGAATTACAGGCATGGGCCACCGTCTCCACATGGTTTCTCGCCATGTTATAGTCTAGCCTATGATAAATGGCTTCCAAGAAAGGGAAAGTGGAAGCTACAAGTTCTTTTAAGGCCTTGGCTCAGAAGTCTGGGTAAAGCGATGTCCCATCACTTCCATTACGTTCTCTTGGTCAAAGCAAGATATGGAGCAGCCCTGATTCAAGGGGAGAGAGATAGATTGATGAATCTTGATGAAAGGAGTGGCTTGCACATTCAGGGACTGTGGCAATTATTGGCAGCCATCTTTGGAAATGATCTACTGTTGCACCTAATCACGCTCATTGGTGGTCAACATCTTGTTTTGTCTCCTCTCCTAATTACTTTGACTACTCTGGCCAGAGATTTTGTTCCTATTTTCATTGGGTCTTCAATCCACCAAAGCTAGTTCTCGCTTGATATGCCTCTTTTATACATATTCCACAGGGCATAGGAGTACCAGTGGGTACATCGGCAGAGATATCGCTTATATAATCGCATCGGTAGTACCTTTGGTAATTATTTAAATAGATCCTTTTGTGCTTAAATCTAATTAATTATTTAAAAAAACTGTAGACATTTCAAGATAAATCTATTTACCTAGTCTTTACGAGAACCTGGAAACTTTCCTGTAGCTATTCAACTGTTCCCGTCATATAATCCTCTTCTCGTCATTTTATAAGAGGCACACATAACAGGAAGTTCGAGTTGACTCCTTGCAAAATTAGCCTCCTTTTCCTAGAATTTTAATGGGTGTGAGATCTCAGAAATTTCTAGTTGCACTTTGGGAGCTGCTGCTTGAAGCAACAAGTTGAGTTTGTCCTTGGGGAGACCTGTTGAGCCTTTTTGTCTCATTATCTCTCAGAGTTTTCTCCTAATGGAATAGGACGATGGACCTTCCCCACCCCTTCTCCTCAGAGAGTACTTCTTGAATTAAAAACAAGTAGGAGATCAGTCTTTGTGTAGAAGTGTTTCTTCCTTTTTAATTTTTTTAATTCTCCTTTTTTTTTTTTTTTTTGAGACAGAGTCTCACTCTGCCACCCAGGCTGGAGTGCAATGGTATGATTTCAGCTCACTGAAACCTCTGCCTGCCGGGTTCAAGCAATTCTCATGTCTCCACCTCCCGAGTAGCTGGGATTACAGGCATTCGCCACCATGCCCAGCTAAATTGGTTTTTTTCCTGTATTTTTCAGTAGAGACGGGGTTTTGCCATGTTGGCCAGGCTGGTCTCAAGCTCTTGACCTCAGGTGATCCACCCATCTTGGTCTCCCAAAGTGCTGGGATTACAGGCATGAGCCACTATGTCTGGCCTATTTCCCTTCCTTTTTGTTATTATTTAAGTTCTAGGAAAAGATTTTCCCTAGCACCAAGAGAATTTTGGGACAGCATTGCAGAGATAAATATTAAAGTCATGTTTTACATATCTTTAGTATGAAAAGAAATTGTTTACTATTTGCCCTTTTCTCAGCAGGAATATCATTATTCAGATGACGGAAAGGTATGGCCTTTCACCTCATTTTACAGATATTTTGAAACCTCTTTTTGCTTCTCTAAAGGAGCAAAGGAAGTTGCCTATTTAATTTGTTCTTTTATAGCTATGAAATAGAACCATTTAAAGAACAGAGGCCATGCATGGTGGCTCACACTTGTAATTCCAGCACTTTGGGAGGTCAAGGCAGGAGAATCACTTGAGCCCAGGAGTTTGAGACTACAGTGAGCTATGACGGCAGCCACTGCACTCCAGCCTGAATGACACAGTGAGATCCTGTCTCTAAAAGAATAAATACATAAATAACGGGGAAGCTTTTCATCCTCACGTTACTATCGTTTGATTTCACATGACTTGCTTGGCCAGAACAAAGCTAGTCTCATTCACCAGATAAGGCAGATGCCAGGAAATGTCTATGTAAAGGCAGATGTTCTGAAGGGATGCCATTGGCCAAGTGGGCAAGCATTAATTGGGGGGTCTGGTGAAAGTAGAAGAGTGCTCCGAAACACTGGTCTGGCTTGGTGATGGAGATCGCTGGCACAAGTAATTTGTGGAGCCCTGATTGTGAACTGTTAGAGAAGCATGTCATAGCTAGCGAGGACTGCAGCCACTACAAGGGTTTCAAGGGGGAGGTTAAAATTTTCCAAGCAGTTCATTAGCAGAAGCAAGACAGCATGTTAGTGCAAGAAGAGCTGTTTCTAGACAAGATTTCTCACTGGGAAATGAGAAAAAGACCATTTATCAGACATGCAACAGAGGCATCAGAATGCATTTTCACTGCTTGAGTTTGCACTTTTCAAATTCCTTCTAAGTGAGCAGTCTGCAGTGGTCACTTGGCCTCCTCCCTGAGAAGTGAAGACTTCACAGATTAGGGACCCCGCAAGTCTTATTGGTCACAGTGCATTGTCTCTTGCAACAACAGTGACAAAGTAAGTGACAAGTGAGTGTTTTTATAGTAAGAGATTTTCATACTTGTGATTCATATGTTGCCACATCTTAAGTGGGATTTTTGTCTCCAGGAAATTTTTTAAACGCTTTAAGTATAAAAATTCCTTCCCATGTTTGACTCTACAGGATGGGATGTAGTAGGTTACAGTATCGGACAGAGGATGATGGGGATAAGGCTGGATTGTGGAAAGGGTTTGAGGATATATAAGGGTCAATGAGAGGGAAGAAAATCTCACAAACTTTATAGTTGCAGTGAAGGTTGAATCAGATGTGGACTACTGCAATATCCATATCCACAGTTGCTAGTCAAGACCTCTCATTTCCCAAATTAACTTTTTTTTTTTTTTTTTTTTTTTTTGAGCCAGGTCTCACTGCATCACCCAGGTTGAAGTGCACTGGCATGATCATAGCTCACTGCAGCCTCGACCTCCTGGGTTCAAAGGTATCCTTCCACCTCAGCACCTCCTCCTTTGAGTAGCCAGGACTACAGATGTACACCACCATGCCCAGCTAATTTTTTGTAGAGATGAGTTTTTATCATGTTGCTTATGGTTGACCTTGAACGCCAAGGCTCAGGGGCTCAAGGGATCCTCCCCGCTTGGCCTCGCAAACTGTTGGGATTATGTGATTGAGCCTGGGCCCAAATCAACTATTATTCACCAAATCCAGGCATTTATAATTTTATTACTCTAGACTTAGCTGAAAAGGCAAGGATTAAATGAATTGTACAGTCTGATTTCTTCCTCAGATTTTAGAATTTCATAGACTGTAACAAGAAGAATTCAACTTCTAATAATATTTTAAAAATTCCCTGAAGCTGGCCGGGCGCGGTGGCTCAAGCCTGTAATCCCAGCACTTTGGGAGGCCGAGACGGGCGGATCACAAGGTCAGGAGATTGAGACCATCCTGGCTAACACGGCGAAACCCCGTCTCTACTAAAAACACAAAAACTTAGCCGGGCAAGGTGGCGGCGCCTGTGGTCCCAGCTACTCGGGAGGCTGAGGCAGGAGAATGGCGTGAACCCGGGAGGCGGAGCTTGCAGTGAGCTGAGATCCGGCCACTGCACTCCAGCCTGGGCGACAGAGCCAGACTCCGCCTCAAAAAAAAAAAAAAAAAAAAAAAAAAAAATCCCTCTCAGGTCAGGAAAATAAGATCATGGTTTTTTTTTGCAAACATCTTTTCTGTCCTCGAGTCTGTCCTCAATTCAAGTCAACGAGCATATGTTAAGCACCTCTTGCACACTCCAGGGTCATGCTAAATATTTTAAGCAAAGCCAAATAAGTTGAAGAGTTAACCTTAAGATCCATTCATTGACCATTTATTTTGCCAAACACCATGCTCGTTGCTTTATGTGCATGTCTCATTTAATCCTCTTGATAATCCTTTGAGGTATTGATCCAGTTACTACTGCTGTGCTGCAAATAACCCCAAAACTTGGAAGCTGAAAATGACCATTTTATCATGCTTGCAGCTTCTGTGGGTCAAGAACTGAGCTCATCTCTCTTGTATATTATCACAGACAGAAAGAAAAAGTCAAGTGGCTCTTTTAATATTTTATGGAGAAATTTGCTTAGCTAGATCATCGAATTCCTTAGGTTTATTTTGTATTTTTAAAAATTTTTTGTAATTATTATTTTTGCATTGTGTGTTTTTAATTTTTTTTTAATTTTAATAGTTTTGGGGGTACTTTGGTTTTTGGCTACATGCATAAGTTCTTTAGTGATGATTTCTGAGATTTCAGTGCATCCAACTCCAGAGCAGTGTACACTGTACCCGATATGTAGCCTTTTACCCCTCACCAACCTCTCAACTCCCCCACAAAGTCCCCACAGTCCAGGATATCATTCTTATGCCTTTGCATCTTCATAGCTCAGCTTCCACTTACAAGTGAGAACATATGATATTTAGTTTTCCACTCCTGAGTTACTTCCATAGAATAATGGCCTCCAGCTCCATCCAAGTTTCTTCAAAAGACATGATTTCATTCCTTTTAATGGCATGCTTTTAATGCATGGTGTATATTTACCACATTTTTAATCCAATATTTTCTTTTTTTTTTTTCACATTACCACATGTGACAGTGTGGCGAGACTTTCACCACTAGGCAAAATGATTTTGCTTTCCTCCAGCTTCTAATGACATTTTCCTTGTTTGTCTGCAAGTCCCCACCACTAGCCTCCTCCAGCCTAAGATGATAACAGTCTCCTCAAAGCCCGTTCAGCTGCTGCTAGAAAGTGGTCTCAAAGCCAATGCCTCGTGCTCTCGGTTTTTTGGTATGGCAGCACTCTATTTCTAGGTACCAAATTTCTGTTCTAATTATTTTTGCTGCATAACAAGTTATCCCCAAAGTTAGTAGCTTAAAGAAACGATTTTATTATGCTCTTGTAGACTGCAGCTCAGGAATTTGGACAGAGCGAAACAGAAATGGCTCATCTCTGCCACATGAAGGGTGGTCTTCAACTGGGAAGACTCAATGAACAAGCGGGAACTTGACAGTTCACCTGGAGAGGTGGCATCACCTGGAGAGGTCTTCGGTCACATGCTTAGCAACGGATGCTGGCTGTTGGCTGGGAACTCAATTGAGGCTTCCTACCAGACATTTAGCCAAGGGCCTTTTTGTATGACCTAGGTTTCCTTAGAGCCTGGTGGCCTCAGAGTAATTGGACTTCTTAAATGCTAGTTTAAGCCTCCACAAGTAAATATCTCAGTGAACAGGGAAGAAGCTGCATATCTTCTTTTTTTACTTAGTCTTAGAAGTTACCTACTGTCATTTCTCCCACATTTCGTTGTTTACAAGCAAGCCACAAGTGTACCTAGTTTCAACAGGAGGGCACATAGGCTCTGCCTCTTCATGGGAGCGTTATCAAATAATTTATGGACGTCTTTTAAAGTTTTGTGTATTATCATCTTATTTTGCAGGTGAAGTGAAGTAAGTGGGCTGAACCCAAGTTGAGTTAACTTCAAAGCCACACCTCTCAATTATTAAGGTCTATTGCTTCCAAATATGTTAGAGAATAAGCACGAGTCACAGAAGGAAGAACATACTGGGCTACAAGATATACTTCTTGAGGTGAGCTTGGGAAGAGGCAATGATAGAGAAAGTTTTCAATGTCAATACAAAAGAGAACACCAATTTGTTTTGTTGTTCTAAAATCATATGTTCATTAAGAGGATCGTTAACATGTTGACGTTCTTAAAATTAACCCAGCCTGGGACGTATGTTAGGTCAGAAGGAAGGAAGGAAGGCAAGAGTTATTTTCTGTAGACTTTGGAAAGAGGGGAGGAAGAAAAGTTTTAAAGATGGAGAAAAAAGGGCTGGTCATGTTCAGAAACACGTAGTACAAATTTTTTTGAGAGGAAGATACGTTAGATCTAGGTAGAGAGCAAAGTCTTGACAGGTAAGAGGATGGAATCTGTTCTTTTTTTTTTTTTTTTGAGGCAGAGTTTCACTTTTGTTGCCCAGGTTGGAGTGCAGTGGCATGATCTTGGCTCACTGCAACCTCGGCCTCCCGGGTTCAAGCAATTCTCCTGCTTCAGCTTCCTGAGTAGCTGGGATTACAGGTGCCCACCACCACGTTTGGCTAATTTTTGGTATTTTTAGTAGAGAGGGGGTTTCACCATGTTGGCCAGGCTCCTGATCTCAGGAGATCCACCCACCTCTGCCTCCCAAAGTGCTGAGATTACAGCTGTGAGCCACCATGCCAAACCAAGAGGGTGGTATCTTATAAGGATTTTGAATGCCATACCTAGGAACTCAGCTCTTATTCTGTAATCGTGTCATCTAAGGTTCCAGAGCAGGAAAGTGATATGATCAAATATTTGTTTCAGACAGATAATTATGTAAGTACTATGATTATGTAAATTATATAAGTAATGTGATTTAATCTGTGTTTAAGACAGATAATTAATTTCAAGACGATAGATGGATTAGAGTGTGGTAAGGCTTCAGGAAAATAACTAGAGGATAATTATTAGGCATGATGCTATTTTATTTCAGACGTATTTTCCTAAAGAGGCATTAATCTTTTGTCTTAGTTGTACCCTCCTAAAAATGCCTCTGATTTTCTGAACGGCATTCTACAACTGAAGGACTTATTTATAAGTTTATACACATAATTTCCATGTATAAATAATATACATTTATATGTATACATAGGTGTATACTTTCATTTACTCTACACAAATTTTGATGAAGGTTTAAAAGCTATATATAACGTGAGAGTAATTTAAAAAATCAAGGCCAGAGAAAAATCTACATTCATTAGCAAGATAAAACAAACTACAAAATATTATAGGTTGGGTGTGGTGGCTCATGCCTGTAATCCCAGCACTGTGGGAGGCCGAGGCGGGTGGATCATGAGGTCAGGAGTTCGAGACCAGCCTGACCGACATGGAGAAACCCCGTGTCTACTAAAAATACACAAATTAGCCAGGCGTGGTGGTGCGCGCCTGTAATCCCAGCTACTCAGGAGGCTGAGGCAGAGAATTGGTTGAACCCAGGAGGAGGAGGTTGCAGTGAGCTGAGACTGTGCCACTGCACTCCAGCCTGGGCAACAAAATGACACTCTGTCTCAAAAAGAAAAAAAAAGAAGAAAAGAAAAAAGAAAATATATTATGGAGCAATGCAAGGCATAAGGCCATTGGAGTTTACTAAATTGGGTTACAAGTTTGATCCTGAGCATCCAGGAAGCCAAAGCAAAAAAGAAAACACAAACTCCTACAAAATGTATATCAGCCATGAGACAAAAATTTCCTAAGGAGAAGCAAAGTGAATGATGGTCATGAATTTGAAAGCAGTTATCACATATAGTCAAATAAAATTAGTCATTTGATCCTGGTTTTAGTAATAGAAGGAGTACATTTGAGTAGATTTTTCTTTTTTTCCTTTTTTTTTTTTTTTTTTTTTTGAGACACAGTCTCACTCTGTTGCCCAGGGTGGAGTGCAATGGTGCAGTCTTGGCTCACTGCAACCCCTGCTTCCCAGGTTCAAGCGATTCTCGTGCCTCAGCCTCCTGAGTAACTGGGATTACAGGCGCATGCCACCACACTTGGCTAATTTTTGTATTTTTAGTACAGATGGGGTTTCGCCATGTTAGCCAGGCTTGTCTCGAACTCCTGACCTCAAGTGATCTGCCCACCTCAGCCTCCCAAAGTGCTGGGATTACAGATGTGAGCCAGCATGCCTGGCCAGAATTTTCTCTTTTTCTTCAGAGACAGGTTCTCACTCTGTCACCCAGGGTGGAGTGCAATGGTGCAATCATAGCTCACTGTAGCCCTGATCTCCTGGGCTCAAGCAATTCTCTCGCCTCAGCCTCCTCCCAAGTAGTTGGGACTACAGGTGCGTGCCACCATGCCTGGCTAATTTAAACTTTTTTTTTTTTTTTTTTTTTCTGTAGAGACAGGGGCTCACTGTGTTGCCCAGGCTGGTCTCGATCTCCTGGCCTCCAGTGATCCTCCTGACTTGGCCTCCCAAAATGCTGGGATTATATATGTGAGCCACTGTGCCCAATAGATTTTGATAAACTGAGAAAAGTGGAGTCAGTGCTGTGCCCTCAAGCATCATGTGGAGAAAGAGGTGAATGAGGTACAAAGAAAGAGAAGAAATTTGTTACAGCAGGTCCTGGTCAGGGTACAGTGGGAGGTCAAATAGGCAAGGAGGAGTCTTACTCTCATTCTGTAGCTGACAGAAAGACTACAGATACACACACACACACACACACTTTAAACATGTATGACCAGTTTTTGTGTTTTTCAGAAGTACAAGTGCAGGTTTGTTACATAGGTAAACTTGTGTCATGGGGGTTTGTTGTACAGATTATTTCATCACCCAGGTATTAAGCCTAGTACCTGTCAGTTGTTCTTCTTGATCCTCTCCCTCCTCCCACCTGTCACCCTCTGAAAGGCCCCCAGTGTGTGTCATTCCCCTCTAGGTGTGCGTGTGTTCTCATCATTTAGCTCCTACTTGTGAGAACATGCAGTATTTGGTTTTCTGTTCCTGCGTTAGTTTGCTGAGGATAATGGCCTCCAGCTCCATCCATGTCCTTGCGAAGGACATGATCTCATCCTTTTTTATGGCTGCATAGTATTCCATGGTATCACCAGTTTCTAAACTTTTTTTTCTTTTTTTTTTTTGAGATGGAGTTTCACTCTTGTTGCCCAGGCTGGAGTGCAATGGTGCAATCTCAGCTCATTGCAACCTCCGCCTCCTGAGTTCAAGCGATTCTCCTGCCTCAGCCTCCTGAGTAGCTGGGATTACAGGCTTGTGCCACCATGCCCGGCTAATTTTGTATTTTTAGTAGAGATGGGGTTTCTCCATATTGGTCAGGCTCGTCTCAAACTTCCAACCTCAGGTGATCCACCTGCCTCAGCCCCAAAAAGTGCTGGGATTACAGACATGAGCCACTACGCCCAGCCAATTTTTAAACATTTTAGTAGGTATTTCATAGGAATATACAGGCCTTTTATTATGTGCATATTTAATTGATAGTGTCTAAGATATTAAAGAACCCACCAATTTAATTAATTGACTTGTAGCAAAGAACTCTATTGATGATGGCACCCTAAATGTGAAATTTGACTGTAGGGTAAAAACCATTCCAAGGACCATGAAAAGAGTCAGGAAACCTACAAAGCCAATGGTTGTGCTACTCTGTCTATTCTATGAGTTTTACCAGTGTGATATCTGGCATTCATATTCATTCCCTCTCACTTTTATCTTTGCTTTTTTCAATAAAGATCTTATTTTTGAAATGTAATTGTTCAAGGCAAATGGCCAGGGATAATTTTCAGGGAAACAGACTTAAAACAAGACCTTTGACAGCCCCGTACTCTGTGGTAATGACTAGACAGCAGGCAGCACTGAGTCTCTTGATAGATTTCTCCCATCATGAAAACTACCCAGCCGAGAACAATGACTCATGTCTGTAATCCCAGCACTTTGGGAGGCCGAGGCAGGTGATCATTTGAGGTCAGGAGTTCGAGACCAGCCTGGCCAACACAGTTAAACCCCATCTCCACCAAAAATACAAAATTAGCCGGGCATGGTGGCATGCACCTGTAATCCCAGCTACTTGGGAGGCTGAAGCAGAGGAAGAATCACTTGAACCTGGGAGGCAGAGGTTGCAGTGAGCCAAGATTGCACTACTGCACTCCAGCCTGGGCGACAGAGCGAGACTCTGTCTCAAAAAAAAAAAAAAAAAAAAAAAAAAAAAAAAAAAAAAAAAAAAATTAAGAGACACATACCACACTCAAAATGGATATCTAATATTTAGAAAACATCTTTAGCTATACTACAGATTTAACACCCAGCCAAATTGGAGGTGAATAGCAGAAAAAACATTTCCTTAAGACAGTTATGGAAACCAATAAACCATATGTCCCCTTCAGTTCAAGTTGCTGTCAGAAAATGTCTCGTTCCTGTTCCTGGATGAAATAGAGACTCTGCCTGGAAAAGAACTAAGCTGCGATACACACACACTCAACTGCACAGCTGCTGAAGAGGAGAACTTCTGTTTAATCCGTTTTAAATCAGAGAGAGGTCAGCTCTAAAGTGTTTAAATGTTGGCAGACAATACGTTCTTTCAGGTCTATCTTCCTCTTTTCCTCCACTTCCAAAGGTTGGAATGGCTTTTAGGTTTTTCGTATCTGTAATTCAAGGAAAAACAAAGCTAGGAGTGAGTCTACTTCTCCTAAATTTTCAAGGGAAGATGAGCTCATGGTCCCAAATGGTGTGACTTTTTATTTGCGGTGTGTCATCCAACTGAGGCAATTTCTAGTGGAAGCTTTACTGATTTCCTGAGAAAGAGCTTCCAAAGAAAGCTTTAGCTCACAGATCTAAAGTAATGGAAGAATGACAGAGCAGAGACTATGGTGCTCGTAAAAATGATTAGAAACACTTACTGGCTTCCTTCTAACAGGTCGTTGAGTGACAGGACACTCAGAATCTTAACACTCCAGAAAGAAGGCTAAGCATGAGAGGAACTGTTTTTGTATAAGATCGATCTGTTAGAATAACAGAAAAACAACCCAAAGGAAAACCTGAAATCTTCAGCCATAAGATAAACAAATCTGTACAAGCCCCCAGTCTGTGTTAATATTTCTTACTTGTTCAAAGAGAAGCTAAAATAGAAAAATAATGTGTGATGGGGGGAAGAAAAGAGTTGAACAGGAAACCAAGAGACCAATTTCCACCATTCAATTCCTAAAGCTCTGTGAGCTCAAGTTTTCTCATTTGTAAAACAAGAGTAATAAAGATTCTCATGAATCTCTCCTAGGATTTTATTTTATTTTCGGAATAAAGTAGGGAGTAGATGCAGAAGCTTCTTTGAGTAACGTAAAATATAAGCTAACGATGATTATTACCATTTATACACATTTACACCATTTACACATTTCTATTACCGTTTATACGCAGAATGATTAGGGTATACCAGACACAGACTTTAAATATGTTAAGCACCACAACAACTTTAAGGTAAGTATACTCACCATTCTATAGAGAAGACTGAGATTTAAAGAGGCGAAGAATTTGCAAATGGTCTTGGTGGTAACAAAGGATAAAGCTACGATTCTCTGATTCAACAACTGCTACACAGTTATGTAAGCATTTGGTTTATTTCATTTTATTTTTGAGATGGGTTCTCACTCTGTCACCCAGACTGGAGTGCAATGGCCTAATCATAGCTCACTGGAACCTCGACCTCCCAAGGCTCAGGTGATCCTCCTGTCTCAGCCCCCTGAGTAGCTGGCACTACAGGGACATGCCACCACGCCTGGCTAATTCTTGCATTTTTAGTAGAGACCATGTTCCTCCAGGTTGCTCAGGCTGGTCTGGAGCTTCTGGGCTTAAATGATCCAGACCTCCTCAGCCTCCCAAAGTGCTGGGATTGCAGGAGTGAACCACCATGCCCGGCCAGTTATGTAAGCATTTAGAACCGGAAGGACCTAATGGGTCATTTAGTTTAATCCTATCATTCAGCAAGTATGCCTATTTTCTTATCTTCCTCTTTCATTCTATTTTTTATTTTGAGAGGGAGTCTTGCTCTGTGGCCCAGGCTGGAGTGCAGTGGCGCGATCTCAGCTCACTGCAACCTCTGCCTCCCAGATTTCTGCGATTCCCCTGCCTCGGCCTCCCGAGTAGCTGGGATTACAGGCGTGCCGCGACACCCAGCTAATTTTTGTATTTTTAGTAGAGATGGGGATTCCCCATGTTGACCAGGCAGGTCTCAAACTCCTCACCTCAGGTGATCCGCCAGCCTCGGCCTCCCAAAGTCCTCCTTCATTCTAAATCCTACATCCTCATTGTATACACATCCTTTTCCTAAGCGCCATTGAATTTCTCCTTGCTCAAAACACTCCTATCCTTGACTCGTCATTCTTCTAACTTTTTTTTTTGAGACGGAGTCTCGCTCTGTCGCCCAGGCTGGAGTGCAGTGGCGCAATCTCGGCTCACTGCAAGCTCCGCCTCCCGGGTTTACGCCATTCTCCTGCCTCAGCCTCTCGAGTAGCTGGGACTACAGGTGCCCGCCACCTCCCCCGGCTAGTTTTTTGTATTTTTTAGGAGAGACGAGGTTTCACCGGGTTAGCCAGGATGGTCTCAATCTCCTGACCTCGTAATCCGCCCATCTCGGCCTCCCAAAGTGCTGTCTTCTAACTCTTAACCATCTTTCTGGTGTCAACTCCAACATCACCGTAAGGAGGTGATATCACACTTACCCCTGTACTGCTAATTTCAGCACAAATCTGGGCACTTAGAAGGTATATAAGGCCGGGAGCAGTGGCTCACGCTTGTAATCCCAGCACTTTGGGAGGCTGAGGCGGGCGGATCACAAGGTCAGGGGATCGAGACCATCCTGGCTAACCCGGTGAAACCCCGTCTCTACTAAAAATACAAAAAACTAGCCGGGCGAGGTGGCGGGCGTCTGTAGTCCCAGCTACTCGGGAGGCTGAGGCAGGAGAATGGCGTGAACCCGGGAGGCGGAGCTTGCAGTGAGCTGAGATCCGGCCACCGCACTCCAGCCTGGGCGACAGAGGGAGACTCCGTCTCAAAAAAAGAAAGAAGGTATATAAATATTTATTCAATGAAAGATTGAAGGAGGAAAACTGAGTCCTAGAGAAATGAGAAACAGAGAAATGAGAAACTGAAACCTAGAGAAAATGCCTTGTGGCAGTGAACCTCCGGATGTCCAGATGCACGGTTCTACCATATCGCTGACTGTAAAAATAATGGGTTTTGAAGCTGAACACTTTGATCATATTCCATTAATTAAAACTGCAGTGATTGCCTAAATTAGTCATGTACTGTAAAAATAGAATGATATATTATTTTGGTTAAGAAAAAAATCAGCTGAGAGGAACACTGAGATAGCTAAAACAAGATTTGCGACCAATTAATAACAAGAGAATGAAAAGCTAGAAGCAATATGCGACTATAAGAAAGAAAAGCCCAGGGCTACGTCTTATTAATTTTTGCATCATTTGGAATACTTTGTGTCAATCCAGTTTGAAGAATACAACATTCTTCCTCCTACTTAGCTATGCAAAGTTCAATTTCAGCTTTTTCCTGCTAGGGCATAGCCTTGTTAAAATAAACTAAAAGATGAAAAACATGCAGGAATAAAAATTATTACATAAGTAGAGGTTTTAATAAATTATGTTTAGGTGAACGTGTAATGCCAAGGCAGGATAATAATTTTAAATGACAAAAGATATTTTCATCTATGAAGAAATGGGATAATTTCAAAAGTGATGTCACCATGCCACACAGCATTGATAGATGGTGTTATTCATGTCAGTGGTATAATCCATTTTCTCTGTTGCCTATTTAGTATAAAGCAATCAGTATGTCACTGAGTGTTTATTAAAATTCATTGACAAATGATATAAACTAGCATCAAGTAAAATATGTCACACTTATAGTATGATTTATTCTTTTAACTTATGGCCCATTTTCAAATGGCTGGGTAACCTGAAAAGTTAATCTAGCATCCTCATAGTAGATGGACTGACTGGTTGAAATAAATTTGGAGTAGAAAAAAACAACAAAAAAAGCAGAACCATGTGTGTTTTTAAAATTCCCCCTGAGGGGAAATTTTAAGGATATGCAAAAGTGTAGACAATAGTAAAACAAACCCCAAGTCTCATCACTCAGTCTTAACAATTATCAACCCATGGTCAATTTTGGTCCATGTATACTTTCTTCTGTTTTTTTTTTTTTCCAAGACGGAGTTTCGCTCTGTCGCCCAGGCTGGAGTGTAGTGGCCGGATCTCAGCTCACTGCAAGCTCCGCCTCCCGGGTTCACGCCATTCTCCTGCCTCAGCCTCCCGAGTAGCTGGGACTACAGGCGCCGCCACCACGCCTGGCTAATTTTTTGTATTTTTAGTAGAGACGGGGTTTCACCGTGTTAGCCAGGATGGTCTCGATCTCCTGACCTCGTGATCCACCCGTCTTGGCCTCCCAAAGTGCTGGGATTACAGGCTTGCGCCACGGAGCCCGGCCCCATTTATACTTTCTTGCCTCACCAGATTATTTTGAGGCAAGCTCATTTTTAAAATCTGAAACAGTCTTATGATAGTCTTTGCTCCAAAAATATGTTTGTATGAACCCGTAAAGCATAAGAACTCTTTTAAAATATAACCAGAACATCAATATTAAACTTTAAAACGTTAATAATTTGTTAATATTTTAAGCTATTCAACTAGTGTTCACATTTGATTATCTCATAATTGTTTTACAGTTGACTTATTAAGTCAACATTACATTAACCTTATTAAGATACAAATAAGGTTCATACACTGCAATTTGTTAATATGTCTCTTACATTTATTTTCATCTATAGATTTCTCATCTTTCCCCTTCTTTTTATTCATTATAACTCATTTCTTTTTTTTAAAATTATTTATTTATTTATTTATTTATTTTTGAGTCAGAGTCTTGCTCTGTCGCCCAGGCTGGAGTGCAGTGGCGCGATCTCGGCTCACTGCAAGCTCTGCCTCCCAGGTTCACGCCATTCTCCTCCCTCACCCTCCCAAGTAGCTGGGACTGCAGGCGCCCGCCACCACACCAGGCTAATTTTTTTGCATTTTTAGTAGAGATGGCATTTCACTATGTTAGCCAGGATGGTCTCGACTTCCCGACTCTGTGATCCACCCACCTTGGCCTCCCAAAGTGCTGGGATTACAGGCGTGAGCCACCGCACCTGTCCTATAACTTATTTCTTAAGGAAGGCAGGACACTTCTCTGTGAAGCCTCCCATATTCTAAAACTATCTGATTGCATCCCTGTATATATGGTTTAACATGTTTCTTTTTCTTGCATTTCCTGTAAATTGGGTAGGTTCCCAGCATCTGTATGCTAATATAGAAATAATAATCGATTTTTATTATTTTCCTTCCATTCCATTTTCCACTTTTCTCTTATGGTGTTTATTTCTCCTTGCTAGAAGCTCGAGCGGTCTGGTTTAATTTTTTGATGGTAATATTTCCTAAGTAGGGTTGTATATTTCTATCAGGAGGCATATATGTCTGGTTGGCTCTCTGTGATATCAACAGCCATTATTGATTCACTATTTCATTAAGGTTTGCAAATAGAGTGATATTCTAATTCTATCACGTTTCTTCACTAGCTAGAATACTTCCAAATTTTTCCTTCATCAGTTACTGTCCCAGGTACAGTTCAAACACATAAGGCAAGGTAACAGCTTGATTTCATTTTATCTGCATCAGTTTTCAAAATAACGAGTTGATTCCTAGTATTTTCCATATGTGACCAACGAAGTCTTTTAGTATCATTACTGACTGAAGGATTGAGACATATCTGGCATATTTCAATTAAGGGTGGTTAATATTCCTTCAAAATTCCAATGGTCCCATATTTGGCTAGTTGAAGATTCTTCAATTTGACTCCTTAAGGCATTTTGACATGATGATTTAGGCTTGTTTTGGCACAAAATATTTCCGGTTTACAAATTTTTGGCATTTGTAGTGCCAAATTTTTGACGTTACAAAATATTTCTGTATTTCTTGCCCTAGGCCTGCAATTAGCCATTTATCCAAGAAGCTCTGGTTTCTTTTAGTGCAAAATAGTACTTATATTCCACAACGTAGACACCAGGGGTACTCACCACTACTTCGCTTATTATTATTAAGTTCTTTGTTTTTTTCTTTAGACAGAGTCTTACTCTGTAATCCAGGCTGGAGTGCAATGGTGTGATCTCGGCTTCCTGCAACCTCCGCCTCCCAGGTTCAAGCAATTCTCCTGCCTCAGCCTCCTGAGTAGCTGGTATTACAGGTGTGTGTCACCACAACCAGCTAATTTTTGTATTTTTAGTAGAGGTGGGGTTTCACTATGTTGGCCAGGCTGGTCTCGAACTCCTGACCTCAGATGATCCGCCCACCTCAGCCTCCTAAAGTACTGGGATTACAGATGTGAGCCACCGCGCCCGGCCTAGTAAGCACTTTTAAAGAGCAGAACTGACATCTATTTGTGTGTATATGTTTTAAAATTACATTATTAGTTCATATTTACATTTCCAATTGAAATTTTAGATTATAAAGTTTTAATGTATTTCTTTGATTCTATCCTTTTTTTTCTCATCCCAAAAATCCTGGTTCCTAATAGCATGCACATAATTATTTACTTGATTTCTCTTATATAGTATGTAATGGCTCATTCCTGTAATCACAGCACTTTAGGAGGCCAAGGCAGGAGGATCACTTGAGCCCAGGAATTCGAGACCAGACTGGGCAACATAGCAAGACCCCATTTCTATTTTAACAAAGTAATGGTTTCAGAATAGCAATGCCAGTAGTATTAGTAGAAATCTGAATGCTAGAAAAAAACAGTTTAAGACTTTCTGCTTGCTTGATTTTATGGTACATACCACTAGGGATATATCCTCAGATTACTGTATTTTAAAGTTACTTAAAATACTTCCTCTGTCTGTGCTTATGCCACCAACTCGTGGAACAGTTAGGTTTATTCATTTCATTTTGCCTTGCTTTATAAAGATTGCTTTTTAAAACAATTGTGTTATAATTGTTTATAGTAGTATCGTATCATATAACAACCACATTCTATAGGGTCACCCTTGTATCCATCATGTATTGATTGTTATACATGTAAATACATATATTCAACACCCACCTGATCCTTAAGCCAATTCCTCTTCAGTCATTTGTTTGTCTTTTTCTAGTAGGTTCCTTAGGAAGGGCACAGAGAACAGTACTCCATGAGTTCTTGCTTATTCATAACAGTTTGTGCATGACTTTAAACTTGACTGGATATAAAATTCTTGCCTACATTTTTTCTTTTTTTTTTTTTTGAAATGGAGCTTTGCTCTTGTCACCCTGACTGGAGTGCAGTGGTGTGATCTCAGCTCTCTGCAACCTCTGCCTCCTGGGTTCAAGCGATTCTCCTGCCTCGGTCTTCCAGGTAGCTGGGATTACAGGTGTGCACCACCGTGCCTGGCTAATTTTTGTATTTTTAGTAGAGACTGGGTTTCACCATGTTGGCCAGGCTGGTCTCAAACTCCTGACCTCAGGTGATCTGCCCGCCGTGGCCTCCCAAAGTGCTGGGATTACAGGTGCGAACCACCGCGCCTGGCCTCGACTACATTTTCTTACTGTTTGTAATATACTTTATTCCACTGCCCTACGGTATAAAATGTTGCTATTGAGAAATCTGTCAGTCTTAGTTTCTTTCCCTAATGAGTGGCTTGGTCGTTTTACTCTGATGTCTAAAGATTTCGTTTGGTTTTTTCCTTTTCTTTCAGTTCAATACATTTACTTACAAAGAAAGTCTCGTTTTGGCCACTATCAATGGATTTTCCGAGGTACCTCGTGTGCCCGTTAAAGATGTGGATTCAGACCTACTTGATATCAGGAACATTTTTCTGAACTATAGTTCCAGTTGTATTCACTCCCCTTGCTTTGGCTTTCTTCTTTTGAGACTCTTATTACATGTATGCTAATATATAAGTAATAATCTATTACTCCCTCTCCAAACCATTTTCAAAATTTTTAAAAATATGTTTTTATTTTTATAGAGATAGAATCTTGCTATGTTGCCCAGGCTGGTGTTGAACTGCTGGCCTCAACCAATCCTCCTGCCTTGGCCTCCCAAAGTGCTGGGATTACAGGTGTGAGGCACCACACCTAGCTTCTCCAACCCTTATCTTTTTAAAAATTTTGTTTTAATTTCTTATTTTCCTCTCATTCTATTTTCTCTTTTTTTCTTATGATGTTTATTTGTCCTTAAGCTCATCCTACTTTGGTCTTCATTTCTGAAATTATTTTTTTCTTTTACTCCTAGTTCTTTTTAAAATTCTCTTAGCTCACATTTCAAACTTTTCTTTTGTCCAATCATCTCGTTTTCTTATTTTTTTTTTCCCTCTTTTTACATTTTTTTAGAGACAGGGTCTCACTCTGTCACTCAGTCTGGAGTGCAGTGGTGCAATCATAGCTTATTACAGCCTTGACGTCCTGGACTCCAGCAATGCTCCCACTTCAGCCTCCTAAGTAGCCAGGACTACAGTAGCACACCATCATGCCTGGCTAATTTTATTTTTTATTTTTTGTAGAGACAGGGTCTTACTATGTTACCCAGGCTGGTTTTGTAATTTTAGTCTCAAGCAGTCCTCCTGCCTCAGCCTCCCTAAATGCTAAGATTACAGGCTCATTTTCTAATTCTGATTTATGACATTCTTCCATAGCTACAACCATTTTCTGAAATTCTCTAAGCTCATTTGGAAATATTAGGCTAATATTTTTATTATTGTAAGACATGGATTCATTATCTACAGAAATAATATTTTCTGTCCACTTAATTTTTTTTAAAATTACATCATATGGGATATTCAAGCACAATTACGCTTTAACTCATGGCTTTCCTATACTCTTAGAGAGGAGGATGCCTGGAATATCTTCCCTAGGGCCAGTGTTCGAGGGCTTCATTTTCTGTTGTTACTGTGCTGCATTGAGATCTATGAACTTAGATCCAAACACGGACTTAGATCTGAACACACTACATTCTGAGATGTGTTCCCTTTCCAGCTCGGTGTGACTCTCCTCTTTCCTAAGTTTTGGTGCCCCGGTTCTGTTCTGTTTCCATTTAATGCCTGGCAGTCTCTCCTCAGTATGGGGATTTGTCCTACTTTATGAAAGTAGGGTTGAGCATTTCAGTGCATAAATATTAACCATTTTCTCTTCCTTGTGAAGTTTAACTTCTAGAATTACAAAGACTTTTTTTTTTTTTTTTTTTTTTGAGATAGAGTCTCACTCTGTCGCCCAGGCTGGAGTGCAGTGGTGTGATCTTAGCTCACTGCAAACTCTGCCTCCTGGGTTCAAGCAATTCTTCTGCCTCAGCCTCCCGAGTAGCTGTGATTACAGGTGTGTGCCACCATGCCTGGCTAATTTTTGTGTTTTTAGTAGAGGCGGGGTTTCACCATGTTGGCCAGGCTGGTCTCAAACTCCTGACCTCGTGATCCGCCCGCCTCGGCCTCCCAAAGTGCTGGGATTACAGGTGTGAGCCACCGAGCCCGGCCAAGACTTCTCTCTTTTTAAACACATTTTGATCTGAGCAATCCCAGAGTTTGCAGATCTGGAGCCTGCAAAGGCACCCCCGTCCCCACCAAGAGTTTTGGCTGCTTTTGTCAGATTGACCTGATGGACTGAGAGTGGATTCATCCCCTGGGGAATGGGTGGCTTCCACGCTGACAGTGGACTCTTCTCTTTGGAAATGGGTGCTCTCCATGCCGAGAGTGGAGTTTTCCTTTTGGGAACGGGTACCTTCCATGCTGAGAATTTCCTCTTCCCTTGGAAATGGTATTTTTCCATGCCGAGAGTGACTCTTCCCTTTGGGAGTGGGTCACTTCCATAGACTTCCCCTTGTGGGAGCGGGTGCCTGTTGCTGATTTGCCTTCTAGGCTGTTTTTTGGAAGTCGTCTTTCTTTCTTCTGTTTCTTCCTACAGCCGTTACCATACATATCTTACTGCCGTTAGTGGTTTGAGCCCTCCTCCTCATGGGAATATCTTACCACTTTTGTTGTAGATGTCCACGAGATTTTGCTTTGCTGTATCAGTGGTTCTGTCTATTTTTGTAAGGGGATTGGGGGAGATTAAAACTTTTTAGCTGCTGCTGCTATTTATTTGCCTATGGGTAATTTTGGAGCAAATGTGGCGCTGTGGACATTCTGAAGCATGTTGAACCCAAGGTGATGTTTTATATGTTTTCTTTATAATAATATTATCCTTTCCTTCTCCTGAAACCTTTCAGATAATAAGCACAATACTGATGGAAAATACAATCAAAATCATTGCACAGGACCTGTAAAATCTCAAAGATCCCAGGAGAGAATGCTGTTTTGTCTATGTTTGTAACATTATGGAATAAATCATTCCAATCCCCTTCAAAATAAATACTGAGAATTATGAGCCTTTTTTTCCCTGTGATAAGCCTCTTAGAAAGTCAAGCTTAAAGAATGTATGAATAATAAACCAAGAAACACAAATTGGATGAATGAAAATGAATCAATTTCCAGACTTTCAAGACCTGCCTATTATTGATCTGTTACTATATAATATGCAGCTGCCAACATCTTACATCAATTATTTTCTATTCAAAATGATTAATAACAACCCGTAATTTCTTATCACGTGCTATGATGATCAACTTATATAATTGTTTCTGTGCTGTTGTTGTTTTTGTCTGAAAAGGATTTGATTCTTTCCATGGAGTAACTAAGTACAGTGTGTAACATACAAAATAATTTCAGGGCCAGGCGCGGTGGCTCACACCTGTAATCCTAGAACTTTGGGAAGCCGAGGCAGGCAGTTTGCCTGAGCTCAGGAGTTCTAGACCAGCCTGGGCAACATGGTTAAACCCCATCTCTACTAAAATCCAAAAAATTAGCTGGGTGTTGCGATGTGCACCTGTAGTCCCAGCTACTCGGGAGGCTGAGGCAGGAGAATTGCTTGAACCTGGGAGGCGGAGATTGCAGTGAACCAAGATCGCAGCACTGCACTCCAGCCTGGGTGACAGAGCATGACTCTGTCTCTAAAAAAAAAATAAATAAATAAAAGTCATTTCAGTTAGCAACTTCTATTGTGTATACAGCTACTACCTTAATTAATATGCCCAATCTCTGGGAAATGACTCTGCCAACCACTCAGTTGCCCAAGCTGGAAACTCAGGTATCACATTTGACTCCTTCTTCCACCTCACCCCTCCTTTAAATGAGCTATCACATCCTGATTACTTCATCCACAGCTGTCTCTACTTTTCTCTTCTCCCTGCTACCACTTAGCGCCTGGCCAGTCTCTCTTGCCTGGGTCACTGTAATATGCACTTTCTCTCTCCTCCTGTACCATCTCCAAATTTTGATTTTCTATTTATTTATTTATTTACTTGTGGGACAGGGTTTTGCTCTGTCACTCAGGCTCGAATGCAGGCATGATCACGGCTCACTATAGCTTTGACCTCCTGGGCTCAAGTGATTCTCTCATCTCAGCCTCCTGAGTAGCTCGGACTACAGGCATGCACCACCATTCCCAGTTAATTTTTATTAGGAGGAGGTTTAGGAGGAGGATTAGGTTAGGAGTTCAAGATGAGCCTGGTCAACATGATGAAACCCTGTCTCTACTAAAAATACAAAATAATTAACTGGGCGTGGTGGCATGCGCCTATAGTTCCAGCTCCTCGGGAGGCTCAGGCAGGAGAATCTCTTGAACCCAGGAGGCGGACGTTGCAGTGAACCAAGATCACGCCATAGTACTTCAGCCTGGGCCACAGAGCAAGACTCCATCTCAAAACAAAACAAAACAAAACAAAAGCCCTCTTGCTGTAGGTTCTTCATGTTCTTTGTATTTTCTCCATAACACTTATCATCTTGACTATTTCATGTACATTTCTCTCACTGGAAAGTGAGCTTCATGAGGGCAGGGACTGACTGTCTTGCTTACTACTCACTGCCTAAAACTGAACCCCATGCCTGATACTCGGTAGGTATTCAACCAATATTTCTTAAAGTGCTTGGACTGCCAAGAAATTCACATACCTAACACAATACCCATGGCCCAGAGCTGGAATTTGGCTGGTCCAGGGCCTCACTCACTTCTGGTGTAAAATTTCAGAGGGAACAAAAATAAACCACTCAGTAATTAGGATAAATAATATTTACAATGGTTAATGTTCTGTGTCGACCTGACTGGACCACAGGATACCCAGATACCTGATTAAACACTATTTTTGGGTGTGTCTGTGAAGGTATTGAATATATTTTTAGAACAGCCGTCTCACTCTGTTGCCCAGGCTGGAGTGCAGTAGCATGAACACAGCTCACTGCAGCCTCAAACTCCTGGGCTCAGGCGATCCTCCTGCCTCAGCCTCCAAATCTCTTAAATACTAAGAGATTAGTCTTTAAATGGAGGGACTGAGTAAAGCAGATGGTCCTACCCAGTGAGCGTGGGCACCACCCAATGTGTTGAGGGCCTGAATACAACAGACAGGCAGAGGAAGACAAATTCCCCCTTTTTCTGTCTGACCACCGAGTTGGGACATCGATATTCTTCTGTCCTTGGTGCTCCTGGTTCTCAGGCCTTCAGACTCAGATTGGAACCTACACCATTAGGCCTCTGGCTCTTAGGCCTTCCAAGTACATGACTGGCTTTCGTGGGTCTCCAGGTTGCAGAAGGGAGGAATTTTTCACCTCTATAATCACATGAGCCAGTATCTTATAATAAATCTAAAAAAAAGATTTAGATTGATTCTCCTATCTAAATTGGTTCTGTTTCTCTGGAGAACCCTGACTAATGCAATATTTTAAGATATCACAATTAATGCAAAAATATCCATAATGAACAAAATATCAAAATTTTAGATAAGCAGGCATGGTGGCATGTGCTTATATTCCCAGCTCTGCAGGAGGCTGAGCTCAGCAGGAGCATCCCTTGAGCTCAGGAGGTCGAGGCTGCAGTGAGCTATGATCGTGTCACTGCACTCCAGCCTCGGGACAGAGCATGACACTGCCTTAAAAAAAAAAAATCAGATAAAGTCAGAATCAGTCACAGTGCTGTGTTGAGCCAGATTTGCAGCCTGAGGCCAAAGGAAAAAAAATTCAGTCATAATGATCCTGTCATTATGTCAATTTTATTTAAAAATTTGATATTTGTCTATTGTGGGTCTTTTTGCATTAATTTTGATTTATTAAAATATTGTATGAAGGCCAGGCACCTTGGCTCACGCCTGTAATCCCAGCACTTTCAGAGGCCAATGCGGAGGATTACTTGAGCCCAGGGGTTCGGGACCAGCCTGGCCAATATAATAAGACCCTTATTTCTACAAAAAAATTTAAAAATTATCCAGTCATGATGGTGCACACCTATAGTCCCAGCTACTTGGGAGGCTAAGGCAGGAAGATTGCTTTAGCCCAGGAGGACGAGGCTGCAGTGAGCCATGTTCGTGCCACTCAACTCCAGCCTGAGGAATGGAGTGAGACTGTTTCAAAAACATATAAATTATGCATGAAAATATCATTTGTCTGAATCACCAAGTGTTCTGGAACACCCTTAACTTTTAATTTTTTTAATATTAATTTTTATTTTAAGTTCCGTTAGTTTCCTCCGTGCATTCACCTTCTTATAGTCTGTTATTCCTAAAAGCCTAAAGTCCCTTTCCTTTGTCTGGTCATTTCTCTGCAAAATGATTGCTTTTTTTATTATGATGCTGTATAAGCCCAGGTTATAATCACCCCTTTGAGTCCCTCATCACTAACTTCTCCTGTGTGTATGCAGGATGCACGTGTTAATAAACTTTTTGTTGTTGTTGTTTTGAGACAGTGTCTCGCTCTGTTGCCCAGGCTGGAGTGCAGTGTTGTGATCTCAGCTCACTGCAACTTTTGCCTCCTGCGTTCAAGCAATTCTCGTGCCTCAGCCTCCTGAGTAACTGGAATTTCAGGCATGCACCACCATCCCTGGCTACTTTTTGTATTTTTAGTAGAGACAGGGTTTCACCATGTTGGCCAGGCTGGTCTTGCACTGCTGACTTGATCCACCCGCCTCAGCCTCCCATGGTGTTGGGATTACAGGCATAAGCCACTGCACCCGGCCTTTCTCTTGCTCATCTGCCTTTTAGCAGTCTAATGTGCAGGGATCCAGCTAATGAACCAAAGGTGAGTAGAGGAAAATGGAATTCCCCATCACTCTGTCCACATTGTACTATCTCCTGAGTTTCCAACAGAAAACACAAAGTTTTCATACCCATCATTTAATTATACGAAACAAGCAAGCACCTTTGCCTAAATTCTTCTGTGACTTGCCCAATGACCGCTATTTTCTAAACCAAAAAAGTTCACCTAGGTATTTTTCCAATGAATATCCCATTTTCTACAAAAATATGTAAGTAGATGCCTCCACTCTCTTAGAATGCGAAGCTTAGCTATCGTTCTGTCCTGAATAACTATGAATTTTCTATTTTTACATCTGGATCTTATATTTATTAACAGTTTACTGATTGCAAGGAACTATGCTAGATACTTTTCAGATATTTTTATACATTTTCTGTTCTTGCAACTATGCAAGAGGGAAGATATTTTTGCCTCCATTTTATAGATGAGAAAATTGGGGCTTAAAGTATTTTGGAGGTGGGAGGATCTGGCGGTGGCACCTGTCACCCCATTGATCGCCAGGGTTGATTTGGACCCCATTGATCGCCAGGGTTGATTTGGACCCCATTGATCGCCAGGGTTGATTTGGACCCCATTGATCGCCGGGGTTGATTTGGACCCCATTGATCGCCGGGGTTGATTTGGACCCCATTGATCCTTGAGGTTGGTTGGACCATTGATGCTTGAGTTGGTTGGACCATTGATCGCGGGGAGTTGATTTGGACCCAGCTGATCGCCGGGGTTGATTTGGACCATTGATCAGCTGGGACGGTTGGACCCATTGATCACCGGGGTTGATTTGGCTGATCTGGCTGGCTAGGTGGGTGTCCCCTTCCTCACTCACTGCCCCATGTGCATCCCTCTTGAAGCTGCCTGCTAGGTTGAAGAGGACAACCATCCCGGATAGAGGAGGACAGGTCTTTGGTCAAGGGTATATGAGTAGCTGCATTCCCCTGCTAGAACCTGCAAACAGGCTCTCAAGAATTGTAGTATTTTGCTTGAAGTCATATAGCTAGTAAGTTGGTGAATGAATCTGAATGAGATCTAATTCCAAGGCAGGGTATTTGTCATGAAACTGTGTCATCTCCCGTAATTTAGCTTCCCCCCCTCTTCTGTCTTCCCTTCCCCTCTGCTCCCACTTTGCTTCCTTTCTTCTTTCTTTAAACAAATATTGACCGTAAATGTGGCAGTGTTCTACGTCCTGAGGATACAGCAGGGAACAAACCAAGGCCCTGCCCTCATGAAGTTTATATCTGAGTTAGTGAAACCAACTTTGCAAAGATTATGACAGTGAGAGGAATCTAGCGTGACTGACTCCATCTTGCTTCTAGCCTCACAGGCCAGCTGTCCCCACTCATTTCTGGGCAGAGGCCAAACTAACCATGGGAGGCATTTAGTTTATAGCTTAACCTGGAAGGAAGGATGATAACAGACCCTTCCTAAAACTGATCCCCTCCTTGTTCAGGGACTGAAACTGCCCTTGTAGGGTTAATAAAAGGTCACAAGATTGGGATTACGAGAGAGGCCTGAAATCTGCTAAAATACGGGTGTAGTTTCTATGATCCTTTACTGCTCAGGAGTCATGTGGCCAGAGGTCACAAGATTCCTGACTTCCCCAGGTGCTCCCATAGATAACATCACTATTGTAGAACCTAACATTTGTCTTTTGAGATGTTTTTCAGACTTTTGCATTCTGGCAGCTGACCGATCCCACCTGGATTTGTGATTCATGACTCAGCTGGTCCTGTGCCCCTCACTCAGAGATGGACTCAGTGCAGGAGGACTGTTTTCCACACTCCTATAGTTTCACCCACAATCAGTCAGCAGTACCCATTCCCTGGCCCCCTATCCACCAAATTACCCATAAAATCCCTAGCCCCTGAGTTCTCAGGGAGACTGATTTGAGTAATAACTCCAGTCCTTCCACCTGGGGGCCTTGGGTTAATTAAACTCTTTCTCCACTGCAATACCACAGTTTAAGCAAAGTGGTTTTGCCTGTACATCAGTCAGGAAGAACCCACTGGGCAATTACATTAGGACTGAGTGTAGAGACGCACAAGAAACAAATAAGCAAATTTGTATGTTTGTGTGTCAGATGGTGGTAAGTGTTGAAGCTCCCACCATCATTCCTCCACCGCCCCCCAAAAAGGGCATCAAAATATGAGGAATAGGGGGTGCTGGGCAGGAGGTTTGCTGTTTTATACAAGGCATGCATAGATATACGTAGCACAAGACCCACACATTTACTATTTATTACAATTGAAAAATCTCTCCGTCAGCCTCTTTCCCACATAAATCTTTACTAAACTGAAAAATAATTTGTCCCTTATGTCATTCTTTTTTCTGTAAGCTCTAAATGTTTTTAATGTATATATCGCAATATAGCATGCTCTTCTGTTGAATGTTTCTCAGCTCTCATCAACACAGCTTGTTGGTAAGACAAAGCTGAGGTTACTGCTTCCCATGCTCTGGAAGAACGCTGCCTTGGCAGAGTGTCCACAGGGTTTCAGGGAGAAAGGAAAGGTCAGATTTTGTTGGGAACTGGAAGTTTGGTTTAAGGTGGGGCCTTCAAAGCAAGTGTTTGACTAGGATTGGGGTCGGGATCATGTTTACCAGTTTAGAGTTAGTGGAAACAGCATGGTGAAGAATTTGAGGCAAGGGGTTCAAGAGTCCGACAGAATTGTAAACCAGCATTTGATGCTTCCCAGTGAAGAGTTGACAGATCTTTTGGGAACTTCCAGTAATGAGCAATCAAGTCATTTGCCAGGGCAAGACTACCCTGAAAGACTCAAGTTATGCCAATAAAGTTATACGAATAAGGCTATAAAGACAACATAGTAAAGTCATGTTAATGTAAACACTTTGAATATATAAATAGATGGCATGCATAGCAAAACCGGAATAAAAAAAAAAATTCATGTGATTCCTATAAACCGTAACATAGACACATTTTTAAATTTGAAAAGTTGGTTTTGGGAACTGTATGAAATGTCGTGATCAGAGATGATTGTGTCAAATTTGTTTTCTCTATTTTCTGTTCTGAAACTTCCGAGGTGTTTTGACATCCATTCTTTTTGTCATCTGGATCCACAGTCTCAAATAGGACAAAATTTGTGTTTCTGACCCATTTTAAATCTTTACAGACAGATTATATGAACACATATTATTATATTTGCTTAAATGGGCTGTGATTCAAATAGGGGTGATTCTAGGCCAAAATATTTGTTCTTTGCAATTTGGCATTTGATCACAAGGTCTTCACTCCACCTTTTTCACTTTTCACACCTGGGCCCCAATTTTCCACACTGCTTCATATAGATGTGCTTCTTTTATGATGGTGGCAGTGGTTAGAAAGAGGTGAGGAGGTGGAATGGAAAAGTCTTAGCTGGCAAGTTCCCGAAAATACTTTTTCAAACTCTCTGGCCAATTTGGAGAAGTGATCATCATTCATGGGTGGCAGAGGGGGCCATTCATCCTCTTTGATGCATTTCAGTTTCAGCACAGCTGTCAGGCCAAGGAAGTTATAAATCTTCCTACATGTTAACATTCACATTTAATTAATACTGATAGGCAAAAGTGTCCCTAGAGGGAGATGATGCGATAGAGAGAAGGAAATTTGAGAAGCAGATAATAAAGGTAGTGTATGATCGTATTATATCTGGATCAATCCAGTTTGATTATCCAGTTTGATTACTAACAATATTACCTTCTGTTGATATTTTTAATAGTTTGCCTTTTTTTTTTTTTTTTTTTGAGAAGCGGCTCATCTGTTGTTTGGATTTGGAGTTTTCTAATGCTTACTTTAAAAGATTAGACTTCTCTCCCTTTTTTCTTTGGAAAAGGTAGGAGAACAAACTCAGTCATCCAATTTCTCATGCAAGATTTTAGAACTTTTATACCCATTCCTGACAACCATCAGTTTCACAGAAGTCCCAGACAGTTTATTTTGGGCATCAGGGTATGACAATGTCCAGAAGCTGTGATTCCTACGTGGTCCTTGGGCTCAGTCAAAGTTAAGTTGACTCAGCAGCCATGAGTTATGCAGGCATTAATAGTCCTTTGACGATTTCACCCTGCACTTTTTACATGTTAAAAAGCAGCCTAGAGGATGACCTTCCCTCAGGTGCCTCTGGCAATAACTATTTATATAATGAACAACCCATGCAAATTTGGGAGAAAAAAACCCAAAAACCACAGCATACCCAGAACAGTCCTATGTGGTTGTGTTTAATGCGTGATATGCTTCTGAGATGGGTGATGGGAAAGGAAGCCTCATTTAACCTCTCTTCCTATGTGCATACTCTTCACCTTCAATCTATGGGATGCCTGATAGGGTGGCCTCCTAGGGAATTTCCAAATATTACTCTTCCCCACGTCATGTTTTTCTCCAGAGATGATCTCAGAGATGGTCTGAGTACCTACAGAGTGTGGAAAAACAGTCAAGTAGTCCAACAACGTCTCATCTGGATGAGTTTACTTTCTTCTCCAGGCTCTAGTGAGGGTAACTTCCCTTCCTTCCAGGTTAAAAGTCTCACTATTAATGCATCAATATTGCCAATTGTTAAGACTTCTTTTTATTTTTATTTATTTCTAGAGATGGGGGCGTTCTCACTATGTTGCTCAGGTTGGTCTCGAACTCCTGGACTCAAGTGATCCTCCCGCCTCGGCCTCTCAAAGTGCTGGGATTACAGGTGTGCATAACTGCACCCAACCAAAGCCTCTTAAACAATTCCTGTATCTGATGTTTGGCTTTTCATTAGGATGGTGAGCCAGGATGGGTTGCTGGCTTTCTTTTCCCAAATCAACCTTGGAGAATCTAGTAGTAAGACAGAAGCATGGAGCTGAGAAACTAACATAAACATGGCATGAACGTCCTGGGGAATGTGAACAGTGGGGTGAACTCCTGTTTGTGGATGGTGGGAGAAATGGGGGCCAGGTTGGAGAGACAGAGACAGCTTGAGGAGAAGGATCTCACAGGCACAGCGAGAGCGCAGATTGAAAAAAGCTTTTATGTTCTGCTGTTGCTTCTTTCTTCCATGATCTTGGGTTAATGGTTGCTACACCCTTCACTTCAGGAATCAGCCATTATAGCCTGGGTCTTCAGGTTAATATCGGAGCATAACAAAAGCCTTCCAAGAGTGAAGAGTTCACAACAATATATGAGGAATGACTAGCCACACTCTGGCACTTTCTTCACCTCTATCTCTCCAGGGCAAGTAGGTTGTAACTGAGAGAGCCGATCTACTCACAATTCCTATTCTTTTGAGGAGTTTAAAGATGAATTCTTGACTGGAACAGCTGCTAACCAAGTGTCAAGCATGATGTGTATATTAAATAAATAAACAGCAACAAAAACTCCCTCACCTAGATGCTATAGTCACATTTCAGAACGTCAAAGACAAAGAGAATTGTAAGTTTGTAGAGATAAACAGCAGATCATCTACAGAGAAACAAAAATCAAACTTTTCAATAGCAGTGCTGGATACAAGAAAACAATGGCTTAGCATTTTAAAACAAAGAGAAATGAACTTCGAGCCAAGATTTTTATATCTAGCCACATGGCATTTAAACATGAGGGCATAAATACAAATTTAAGTACTTCCTCCAAGTGTGTGTTGTTTGTACAACAGCAGTCCAGGATTAAGGGGGCAATTTCATGGTATGGGGGTCTAGTCTCCTTCTATTATGTTGATGTGTCATCCTGAGGTGCTGGCCTCAACTGTATGATCCACTGTTATTACTCTGGACACCATCATTATATCCACATTTCAGCCATCAGAAACGAGGAACTGGAAGACATACCCATTTCTTCCATGGGAGAATGGAAGTGATGGGAAAGGAAGTGATGGGAAAGGAAGCCTCATTTAACCTCTCTTCTTACGTGCATACTCTTCACCTTCAGAAGCAATCTATGGGATTCCTGATAGGGTGACCCTTTTTAAAGTTACGAGCAAAAGATGATCACATCACTTCTATTCATATCCCATTGACCAGAACTTAATTATGAGGTCACATCTAGCTGCAAGAGAGGATGAAAAAGGTAGTCTTAATTCTGGATGGATATAACTCTAGTTAAAATTCAGAGTTTCTGTAACAAAATGAAAAAGTGGAAAAAGGAGATATTTTTGCTACCACTATATACCCCAAAACAAAAAAATTCACTTTATGATAGAGGAAAAGACAAGAATGTCTCTAACACCGCTACTATTTAACATAATTCCAGTGACTGCCATAAAAAAGAAAAACACATGGCATATAAAGCTTGGTTAAGAAAGAGAGAGATAATATAATTTACCTAGGAATGGAATCAATAGATAAGCTACTAGAACAATTAAGGGAGTTGATCAAGGTTGCTGGATACATGATCAACATAAAAATCAAAAATTTTTTAATACTCGTATTAACTGTCTAGAAAATACAAGAAAAATAAGGCATGATTTATAATTTCAATAAAAACTAAAGGTATTTAGGAATTAAAGAATAAATCTTTTTTGAGAAAAAATTTTAAACTGAACAAAGGACACAGAAATTAATCCAACTAAATATACTTTCAGTGTCTCTGAATGGATGTTAATATTGTAAAGATGTCAATTCTTCTCAAATTAATCTATACATTCAAGGAAGTTTCAATGAAATTCATGGTTAAATTTACTACAGAATTCATGTGAAAGACTAAAGGTCCATGAATGGTCAATTTGATCTTTAGAAAAATGAGAAATGTGGCTGCTTCTGTTCTATCAGATACTAAGACATACCAAAAAGCCTCACAGTGATAGAAACAGTATGATATAGATATGCAAGCAGACAGTAAAACAATGGAGCAGAGCAGACAATTCAGCAACTTAATATATGATGAAGATGGCTCTACAGATTAATATGAAAGCATACATGTTAGTAGATGACATTGGGAACACTGACTCCCATGTAAAGAAAAATGAAACTGATTCCTATCTACCACGTGCAAAGTTGGACTCCAGAAAAGGACTTGGATATGAAAAATATACATGTCAGATTTAATAGAAAAGATAACATGAGAATATCCCCTTACATGAGGGATAGAAAAAGGCTGCTTCTTGCGAAGGATATATCATAAAGAAATAACTAAGGATTTCCATGCAATGAAAGATGCCACAGGCAAGGTTAGAAGTGACAGATACTGAGAAAACATTGGCAAGGCCTAAAACTGACACGGAACCGAAACCTAGATAACACAAGGAGCTGGGGATTTCTGCACATCAACCAGAAGAAGGTAGGAACCCTGACAAAAGAACAAAACAAAACAAAAAACTTAAGAATACAAATTGGTGATTTACAGAAGGGAAAATCCAAACAAAAGTTAACAAACAGCAGAGTTGCTCCAGGGTATTATTCCTATTATTCCTCAGAATTCTAAGTCAACATACAACGAAATATCATTTCCACACAATAGTCTGGCAAAGGATAGGCACCCCCATGAATAGGCTGGTGGAAGTATAAATTGGTGTTGCAGTCTTTAAGAACATCCTGGCAGGAAATCATTAAACTGAGTATGCGTATTTCTAGGATACAGGAATTCTCTTTCTTGGTATTTCTGGAAGGAATTCACACACAGGCCCACGTTGGAACAGGCTTATGGATACTCATCATAGCATTGTTTGCGGGATTTGGAGGCCTTCAGGGTACCATCTCTGGGATAGAGGATCGGTATAATGTTCTCTATGTCTGCTGTGGAACACAGGGCAGCCCTTTGAAGCAATGCACTGAATGTCCACACACCAACATGGCCCATTCTCAAAGATAGAGTGCTGAGTAACAGTTGGAAGAAAGAATGCTATCTGTAGCTCAAGACCATTTGGCTCACACCTGTAATCCCAGCACTTTGGGAGGCCGAAGCAGGTGCATTACCTGAGGTCAGGAGTTCGAGACTAGCCTGGCCAACATGGAGAAACCCCATCTCTACTAACAACACAAAAACTAGCTGGGTGTGGTAGCACATGCCTGTAATCCCAGCTACTTTCGAGGCTGAGGCAGGAGAATTGCTTAAACCTGGGAGGCAGAGGTGGCAGCGAGCTGAGACTGTGCCACCACACTCCAGCCTGGGCAACAGAGCGAAATTCCATCTCAAAAAAAGAAAAAAATAAATGCACACAAACCTAAAATAAACTTCTTGAAAGAATAAATATAAATGAGAGGATATGCATCAGAGATACTAGAAAGTTTGGTGGTGGCAGGGAGGTTGGAGTGGGAGTGGGAAAAGAAGAGAATAACTAGAGAAAGGAGGAAGGAGTCCAGCACAGACCATTACTGAAAGCATTTTCTGTTTGTTTCCCTCCTGAAAACATTAGGATGGGTGAGCTCTCAGAGGGATACTGGCTCTGAAGGAACCTAAGTGGGAATGAACAAGGGATAGTGTGAGGGCATGGATTTGAGGCTGGTGGATGGGTGAAGGGATGACTTGAAAGGTGATTTGCTACTGATAAGAATCCCAAAGAGGAGAAAATTAGAATCCAGGTGAGTACCGCCTTCTTCCTGGTTTTGCCAGCTTTTCCTTGGGAAAGCACATAATCTTTAGATTGAAAAAAAAAAAAAAAATCCAAGGCCAAGTACAAACCACAGGGGGGCACTTTTCCCTCATTAAAATTGAAGATCCAGCATCTTAGAAAAAAGAAGTCCAGAGAACACGGTGGGAAGGCTGTGTCTCACGTCACTGGGGAGTTTCTGGCTCCACAATTAATTGCCAACACCTGGGCTAATTTCCCCAGGTGTAATTTGTCTCCACAAGGGGCCAACCTTTAATATCTTACAATGCATGAAATATAGCAGAGAAAGTACAGTTGAAAGAAAAAAAAAAGTCATTCAAACTTTAAAATAACCTGATCAAAATAATATTAAATAGCATAATACTTGTGCAATGCTATATTTGTTTCTTCAGATTCCCCAGAAATGCTTTATAAGTCTATACTTCAAAAATATTTAAACTCTTCTCTCTTAAAAATCTTTCTAAATCCTAGAATATTAGTTTTGGAAAGCTCTGATTTATTTCTTCCTAAAGCTGGGATTTTGTTTCCAATTTTGCTCTTGAAAATGATTTCAAATTCACTTACAAACAAATGAAAGAAAATAATATAATGAAAATTTTTGGAGTATGACTGTAACAAAAAGGTCAACTTAGTAATATAACAGCTCTATAGAATATCATCTTATATAGAGACTTTAAAATGCTAAAATGTATATTATTTTATTTCTTATGAATAAAGGTAGTTGGGGCAGATGTATTATCCTGAATTCAGAAAAAGGCAAGTCTTTTAAGTGAAAGTTTCAAGGGAAGTATTGGTATTTGAGGTAGACTTTGAAAAATGGGTAGACTTTAAGTGACGAAAAGGTCATTGAAGGCAGAGGGAACAATTTGAACAAAAGTTCATGTATTAGTCCGTTTTCACATTGCTATAAAGAACTCCCCAAGACTGAGTAATTTATAAAGGAAAGAGGTTTAATTGACTCACAGTTTCACGTGGCTGGGGAGGTCTCAGGAAACTTACAATCATGGTGGAAGAGAAAGCAGGCACATCTTACGTGGGGAGTGAGCGCAGGAAAAACTACCAGACCTCGTGAGATTTCACTCACGATCACAAGAACAGCATGGGGAAACCGTCCTGGTAATCCAATCACCTTCCACTAGGTCCCACCCTTTACACATGAGGATTACAATTCAAGATAAAATCTGGGTGTGGACGCAGAGCGAAACTGTATCAGTTGAGAAATGATAAAAGTGAAGACATGTTTGGGAAATGGTGTTTCTATTTGCTAGGTTCTAAGACTGGTCATAACAAGAAACGCCAATATAATACCTACTAAGTGCTTGGTACTATTCTAAGTGCCTAACATACATATATTAACTCACTTAATCTTTACACAACCCTAACAGAACACTTTTCAGGTGAAGTAACTGACCCATAAAAAGTTGACGTCTGAGCTGGTGTTGAACCCTGGTGTCTGGGTGCTGATGATAACAAGGGTATAGTTCGTAGTTTGGGTATTGACTGTGGAGTTAATGCAGGACAGGTGAGCCCCCAAAGTGGGGTTAAGCCCAGGAGGTTTCTTGGCTTCACCCAGGAAAGAATTCAAGGATGAGCCAGTAGAGTTAGACGGCGATCTTTTATTGGACGGTACACGCTCCCTGTGGAGTAGGGCTCACTCATAGGCAGTGCACCAGTCAGTAGCAGTTTGGGCTGGTGGCAACTGTATTTATACTCACGTGAACTCACTTTCAGTTACATGCAAATTGAGGGGAGTTACTTTGAACTTTTAGGAAATGAGGCAATAACTTCCAGGTTGTTACCGTGGAAAGGAAAAGTAATTTCCTGGGTCATTGTCATGGCATTTGTAAGCTGTCATGGCACTGGTAAGAGTATCTTATGCTAATAAGCAATGAAGATAGCTAGTGATCACTTTCCTCACCTTCTGCTGGTTCTGCTGGTTGGTTTCTTTTTTCCTTTTTTTTTTTTTTTTTTTTTTTGTTTTCTTTTTTTTGAGACAGAGTCTCACTCTGTTGCCCAGGCTGGAGTACAGTGGCATGATCATAGCTAACTGCAGCCATGATCTCCCAGGCTCAAGCAATTCTCCCGCCTCAGTTTCCTGAGTAGTTGAGACCACAGGCACAAATCAACATGTCCAGCTAATATTTATAGAGACAGGGTCTTGCTATGTTGCCCAGGCTTGTCTTGAATTCCTGGGTTCAAGCCATCCTCCTGCCTCAGCCTCCCTGGGGTTACAGGTGTGATCTCAGCTTAGTTTCTTTACTTCATCCTCTCGAGACTGAGAAATAAGTCCTGCCAATCTCCTACTCAATTGCAGGGCAATTGAGAGAAACTGCAAATTTTTTCTTGGAACAGCAGCATGGCATGAGACCTACGTATGACAACTCTGAAGAAAAATATTTTGGAAGTGCTATAGGATCGATCAGGTTAGGAAGTAAGTGAAGTCAAGGGACCAGTTTTGATGCTAGAAGAGGGGAAGGTGGTGACAGAGAAAATATATTGAAAAGGTAAAAAGAGAGGGGGAGAAATTAAAGATGAAGATAAATCTAGGAAATCTAGCCTGAAAGGCTTCACAGTGGCTCAGTAGCATCATCGCAGGAAATAGAGAGGCCAAGAGGAAGGTTTAGTTTGGGCAGGAGGAGCAGATAAACAAGAACTTCAGTGAGGTACTGGCAGGAAATCAAGGTGGCAAGATATCCAGGAAGCTTCCAGACATAGGAGTGTTTTCTATTCACTAGAGAGGACAAAGCTGGAGGTCAAATTTAGGAGTCATTCAGTTAAGGAACAAGGAAGTCAATCCGTGCATGCGAAACATTCCCCGAGAATCACAGCAGAGGGATAGAACTAAGAACTGGACCACAGAGAAAAGCATTTTAGCCTATACTTTTCAAAGGTTGTTGACTCTCTTCCACCCCCTAAATCCAGAGCCATATAACATACTCATGCCACTAACAAACCCTTTAACTGATTATTACAGGATTCAACATCGGTTTAGGACAAGGCGGCCTAACCAGAGCCTCTGGGAAGGCCACTCTCAGATGTTGAGGCTGAAAATCTCTTGCTTCTGTGTTAATAATGATTCTCTTTCTGCCTTTTACCACTTGTTCCTATGCTGTGAGTGGGTGTGATACGTCCACTTCTAATAGCTGTGGATCTTCATCAATAAGCTATTATTTTATGTTTTTGTTGTTGTTGTTTTTTGTTTGTTTGTTTTTGTTTTGTACAGATGGAGTCTCGCTATGTATTCCAGGCTGGTTTTGAACTCCTGGCCTCAAATGATCCTTCCTCCTTGGGTTTCCAAAGTGCTGGCATTATAGGCACGAGCTACTATGCCTGGCCCCAGCTATTATTGTATATTTTCTGCTTTTTCTGTTCCTGAAAGAATGCTGCAGAAGTGGACATCACTGGAGAACTCGCCTCCTTTCCCCAGTAAAAATGGAATGTTAGTCTGGCTTGCCAGGGGTCTCAGAAGGAGAAAATGTTATGCTTTGTGTGTTTATCATGCTTGTGAATTCCACAGATCTGCGATTTTCAAATTCAAGAAGCCTCCCAAATTAAAAAAAAAATCTCAAGATACTGTCTGGGGATAGGGAATATTTTCCCTTCACCCTCTGAAGGTTCACTGGAAATCACTGAAAAGAAGCAGATTAATAGGAGAAAAAGCATACACATTTATTTGATCTTCGTGGTTGTTTTTTTTTTGTTTGTTTGTTTGTTTTTTTTTGAGACAGAGTCTCACTCTGTCGCCCAGGCTGGAGTGCAGTGGCATGATCTCAGCTCACTGCAAGCTCCACCACCTGAGTTCATGCCATTCTCCTGCCTCAGCCTCCTGAGTAGCTGGGACTACAGGTGCCTGCCACCATGCCCGGCTAATTTTTTGTATTTTTAGTAGACACGGGGTTTCACTGTGCTAGCCAGGATGGTCTCTATCTCCTGACCTTGTGATCCGCCTGCATCAGCCTCCCAAAGTGCTGGAATTACAGGCATGAGCCACCGTGCCCGGCCTTGATCTTAGTTTTATGTGACATGAGTGCCTTCAGAGTGAAGACCCAAAGATACAAAGGAAATTGTCAATTTTTTACTTAGGTGCAACAGAATGTGAACAGCCATATGTAGAAACAGGCTTGGAACAAAGGGTCTGATCTAATGCTAATGGACTGAGTGGGGAAACCCAGCAAGGACTATCTGTCTAGATTCTTCTTGGCCTCTCTGTGCAGCAATTTTTCCATCTGGGAATGGGGCACGACCCTGTCTGAAATGAGGGTCTTATGACCTCTAGTCAGTGTGTTAGTCTGTTTTCCCACTACTGATAAAGACGTAACTGAGACCAGGAAGAAAAATAGGTTTAATGGACTTACAGTTCTGCATGGCTGGGGAGGCCTCACAATCATGGTGGAAGGCAAGGAGGAACAAGTCACATCTTACATGGATGGCAGCAGGCAAAGACAGAGAGCCAAGCAAAAGGGGTTTCTCCTTATAGAAGCATCAGATCTTGTGAGTCTTACTCACTACCACAAGAACAGTATGGGAGAAACCACCCACATGATTCAATTATCTCCCAGCAGGTCCGTCCCACAACATGAAGGAATTATGGGAGCTACAATTCAAGATGAGATTTGGGTGGGGACACAGTCAACCATATCAGTCAAATAAGGTAGATCAAATAATTTCCTTATGGCTTCTGGGTTTTTTGTTTTGTTCTGTTTGAGACAGGGTTTTACTCTGTTACCCAGGCTAGAGTGCAGTAGCGCGATCACAGTTCACTGCAGCCTCAAACTCCTGGACCCAAGCAATTCTTTGGCCTTAGCCTCCTGAGTAGCTGGGATTACAAACTTGCACCACTATACCCATCTAATTTTTAAATTTTTTGTAGAGTCTGGATCCCAGGCAGGTCTCAATCTCCTGGATTCAAGTGCTCCTCCTGCCTTGGCATCCCAAAATGTTGGGATTATTCAAGAGCCACCACATCCAGCCCGTATGGCTGGGTTTTATGTGGAAAGTTTGGGGTCGGGGAGTTAGAATGATATTTTTAGGTTTTATAGCTGGTTTGGGGGAAAAAGTATTTCTGGTTTCTGTGACCTGCCTTGGGGAAGAAAGATTCTAGTTTCCACAGCTAGCCTTGGGAGAGAATGGGATGAGAGATGGAGGGCATGAAAAAGAGAAAAACTTTTGCTTCTGAGACCTTCATTTTGGGGTATTATTTTCTGAGTCCCAACAATACTACGAAATTTATTTATATTTATGAGACATCATCATAATGCATATTTTGCCAATGAACGCCTAATCTGTGTCTTTAATATGTTATGGATCCATTCGTTTTGCAAATGTTTTCTATCACCTACTTAAGTAACAGCGTGGTTCTAAGTGCTGGGGATACAGTGTGAACAAGACTGTCAATATTCCTGTCCACTAACAGCTTTGACTTCCAAACAGGAAAACTGTGAGTTTGAATGTTTTTCCTTAAATGAAAAGAACAATTAAAAAGAAAATAAGAAAAAAAATGGTAAATTTAAGTTTCTTAAATATAGAGACAAGTACAAATCAATTTAAAAAGGTTAATTGGTCATTCCTTTAAAAAAAAAAGTATGGGAGAACTATCTGTTACTCATATGTGGGGCTCAAAATAAGTTATATTATTTCACTATCTGTATTGAAACATTATAAATTCTGAATATGTATTTTATATAAAAATGAATGGATGAGAAAAAGGCATGAGGAATTTTCCTTCCCTCGGGTGTCTATTAAGTGCTGTTTGTTTCAGGGAGGAGGAATCTTCCTTTCCTAGGCTGGATAATATTCATCTGTTCAGCTCTGCTTAAACCTGATGACCAGCTCTATAAAAAGGTGCATTCTTAAAATGGTAACTCATCTTCAGTCTGTAATTTTAGATTTTGTAATTTTAGATTTTGTATTAAATTTTTATTGTCTAGCTGTCCTTTCTTCTAATTAAATCTCTAAACATTTGTGTGTGTGTGTGTGTGTGTGGTGACACTGGTCTATTCCTATATCTCTATCCTATTGTATCACTGACAAATGCCTGTAATTTATACTTACTAAACAAAAGACTCCTAAGTAAAAGTTGTTTCATTTTAAAGGCATTTTTCTCTGAAAACATGACTACTGAAATTATTGCACTTATTTAAACTATTTTCCAGAACAGATTTAAAATAACTAGGACAACATCAGTCATTCTAAGGTGGAATGAAATCCGTAGCAGCAATAACATGCCACAGTTCTCAGAAGAAAGGAAAAATATCTTCTTCCAATTCAGTGGCAACATGAGGTCATATTTGATGGGCACCTGTGGAGACAGTAGAGATTCCTGGGTTCATAGCTGCTAATCACTTGCTTTGGGACCTGGAAAAAGAATCATTTTGCTTCCCCTGGTTGGCTTTCACAGCTGGAATAGAAAGGGTAATTAGACTGTTGTTTGGATAAGGCAGGAAAGAAAATTTGAGCCGTGCTCTCCTTAGCCCAATAATCTAAATACAAAATATGATGTTGGCGCAAATGATCTGAATAACTCCTTCGAATTTTTATTTTGTGTGCATGTTGGAGACGTGATTGAACAGACAAAGTGGTCGTCAAAGAAAAATTGTCAAAGCAAAACAAATAAAAATGCCCATGGGGGAATAAAACAGTGAAAATAATTGGCCGAGAGAAGTTCCAAGTTAGTAAGTTTCTCAGAGAAAGCAAGAAGAGAATGCCAAGTTGTCTTGGCTCTATAATATTAGTTATAATATAAATTTGACTAAATTTATATTTTAATTACATATCTATAAGATGTTAAATATCACTGAAACATCTTAATAGAGTTAATGAGGTGATAAGACAGGGTACAAAAATGCCAGCTAGGTCAGACATGAAAAGTTCATCATCAAAGCAGGCAAAATATAATTATATTCATTCTCTAGCCTAGACAATCAATTCATTAGAATCAGGTGCCTCTGAACACAGGTGCAAAATAGGAATCATTCAAATATGCAAAACATAATTAAGGAACATTTTCCAAGGGAAAATTAATTAAGCTGGGTAAACATACGGTTATCTCATAACTTAAAAGTGAAATTACCACTTACACCCTGTGTAGAGTCTGGGAGAATAAGAATTCTGGTTTATAACCTAAGTGATTTGGAACAGTGAGGTGATCAGCATCCTTGGGACGGAGCCATCCTAAGTAATTCAGTGAATGTAAGAGTATAAGAAGATGCCCTCCGAAGGCCGGGCGTGGTGGCTCACGCCTGTAATCCCAGCACTTTGGGAAGCCGAGATGGGTGGATCACGAGGTCAGGAGATCAAGACCATCTTGGCTAACATGGTGAAACCCCCTCTCTACCAAAAATACAAAAAAAATTAGCTGGGTGTGGTGGCACGTGCCTGTAGTCCCAGCTACTAGGGAGGCTGAGGCAGGAGAATCGCTTGAACCTGGGAGGCGGAGATTGCAGTGAGCTGAGATAGCGCCACTGCACTCCAGCCTGGCAACAGTGAGACTCTGTCTCAAAAAAAAAAAAAAAAAAAAAAAAAAATAGCTGTAGCTGTCTCTCCAGATCAAAATTAAAAAAAAGAAAATGCTCCCAGAAGCATGGTGAGTATGATGTGAAAAGCTAAACAGAGGTCTTCTCATCAAAAATTCTTCTGAGGGATTATCATTTCCATGGCCAAATATGAAGGAACCGAAGGGACAACGTCTAAAAGGAAGAGATCTGAAATGAGGCATTTTATTCATCAAGGATTTTCTTAATTATCAGAATGATTTGGCTTTAAATAACAATTCCTGTGCTATTCATGTGACTCTAGATCAAAAATGCCTCCAGATCTTAATTTCTCACCTCCTACTCTTATAGGGTACAGAAGAGAGATTTAATTTCTGTGCAATTTCCTAATCACAATAGTACTATTTGTTAATCCCCAAATGACAACCTTTGATTTTCCATTTGGACATCCAATTTTCCATATTTCGCTTTTGGAACAATAAGTCTCTTGGATGAGTGTTTGATTTTACTGAATTGTACTTTTCTGGGTTCTCAGGCTTGCTTTTTAAAAACTTCGATAGTGATCCAAGAAACCTATTTTACCTGTGGAAAGCAATAGTGAAATGTACTGGGCTTTGAATAATTTACAGTATCTTTTTAGGAAAAAAAGGTAAACTTTTATGGTAAATAAAATATGTATTTAGAAGAACAACATAAATATGAGATAGGTCCCTGGGTCACTGTTTGTTCAGAATATCTTTGCACAGAATGTGTTATATATTTAGACCCACAATATATTTTATTTATTTATTTAATTATTTAGAGATGAAATCTCACTCTGTCGCCCAGGCTGGATTGGAGTGCGGTGGCAAGATTGCAGCTCACTGCAACCTCCACCTCCTGGGTCAAAGGGATTCTCCTGCCTCCGCCTCCTGAGTAGTTAGGATTACAGGCCCGCGCCACCACGCCTGGCTAACTTTTGTACTTTTAGTAGAGACGGGGTTTCACCATGTTGGTCAGGCTAGTCTTGAACTCCTGATCTCAAGCAATCCACCCACCTCATCCTCCCAAAGTGCTGGGATTACAGGCGTTTTCTTTGCAATAACTTTGGGAGAAAGATATTCTTATGCAATTAATGAATTCATTAGAATCATTAAAACACATACCTAGCACTTAATTCAAAAAAGGCCAGAGGAATACACAGTGGAACGTGAAGTCTCACGCCACTCCAACACTTCCTCTCCTGAAGTAACCATGGCTACCGCTTCGTGTATACACAGTGATACTTGAGTAACACGCTACTTTTCCTAAACAAGGCAAATGGGATGGCACTATACATAGTTGTGCACCTTGCTTTGGGCACTTAGTATCAAGAATGATATTTTTGTCCTTATTTTATAAATGAGGAAATTGAGGCTCAGAGAGGTTAAGTTGCCTTAGCAAACTGAGCAGAACTGAGAATTCAGGTCTCTCTGGCCTACGTCTCAGGTTTATTTTCTTTTCTCTTGTTGACACTTGAAAGCACAGGAATGCCTTTTCGTCTATAAATAGCAGTGACTGCCACCAAGCCTGGGTGGATCTACAAAGCACCGGAAGTCCGTCTTTTCCCCTTCCTTTGTGAATTCTTCTCCCACCTCCTGGAACTCTCTCTCTCAGCCCTAAGCTTCCGGTGTCTTCACACAACTCACAATGCCCTACTTTAGCTGTGTCCTTGTTAAAGGTATCTATCCTTATAGTTTTCTCCAGAAATGCCTAAAGCACCGCCTTCCAATTCTCTCTCCTTGACACCTCTCACTCACAGTCAGAAATTCTTTTTCTAAATAAAATGGCTAAGCATTGAGCTCTCTGGGGAAAGTACCCCACAAAAGGGAAGGGGGTGGATCAAAGAACTCTGCAGGTGGTGGCAGGTGACTGCAGCTAGACAGCCACAGCCTTATCCCTCTTACTAGAAAGATGAGCTCATGACTCCAGGTGGGTCCTGTGCAAGGATTTTTCTAACTGAAGCTGGGTTGGAAGCCATCTCTTTGGGACACTATAGGGCGATAGGTGTGAAGCTGCCTACAGCTGCTAGATGAAGAGCGCTCTCTTGCATTAGAAAGAAGTAAGTTCACATGCAATGTGTTCAAGAAAGGCTTTCCGAGGGAATTTGAAGCTGAGATCCAAAGGACAAGTAGACATTAGCCAAGTGAAGGATGGATAGGTGAGTGTTGGGGGGGGTGTTGAGTACAGCATACAGGGGAGGGTCTTGGAGAAAATACAGCATATGCAAAAGTCCAGAAGCAAGAGAGAATATGTCACGCTGGCTCAACTGCGGGAGGGTGAATGTGGCTGGAGCATAAAATGAGATGAGGAAACTGGAGAGGTGAGAGATGCTTGAATCCCAAAGCAATGCTAAGGATGTAGGCATGAACAGGAGGCCACTGGAAGCATAGGTGCATTTGCAGGGGATGGAGGGAGCAGGAATTTCATGATGTGCTAGTCAGTGCTCCTAGTTACAAGTAATTGACCTGGGCAGCGGGGGAATTTAATGGGAGGATATTTATTGGCTAGTTCTGGAAACATCAGGAGGACCAGAGAACAGCAATTGGGAAACAGACATAAACCCAAGGAGCCAGGCAGCAGAAACAATCCCACCAGGCGTCAGCTACAGACACTGCTGTGCAATAGATCACTGCATGTTTGTCTTTTATGGCCATCATTCTTTCTGCTGTTGGGGAATGGAGGGGAAGTGGTGGTGGGCAAACCAGCTACAATAAAATCAGATAAGAGGGTGTTGCAATAATCCAGACAGAAGAGATGGTGATGGCCTGGACCATGGAAAAGACAAATGGCAGTGTGGCTGGAGAGAAAGGAATGGGTTCAAGAGAAATTGATGACATAGACTTGAAAGTGTATTGATGGGTTGGATGTGGTGGCTGGGGGCACCGAAGAAGAACAGGGAGTGAGGAGTGACACTCATGTCTGGCTCTGGCATCTTGTTGGCTGAGGGTGCTCTTCATTTAAAGAAGTGGTCCCCAATCATTTTGGCACCAGGGACTGGTTTTGTGGAAGACATGTTTTCAACAGATGGAGTGTGGGTGGTTTCGGGATGGTTCAAGTGCATTATATTTGTTACACACTTTATTTCTACTATGATTATATTGTAATATAGAATGAGATAATTCTATAACTCACTATAATGTAGAATTGCTGGGAACCCTGAGCTTGTTTTCCTGCAACCTGATGGTCCCACTGGAAGGTGATGGGAGACAGTGACAGATCTTCAGGCATTAGATTCTCATAAGGAGCAAGCAACCTAGATTCCTTGCATGCGCAGCTCACAATAGGGTTCGTGCTCCTATGAGAATCTAATGCCGCTGCTGATCTGACAGGAGGCGGAGCTCAGGCAGTGATGCCTGTGACGGGGAGCGGCGGTAAATACAGATGAAGCTTCGCTCACTCGTCCGCCACTCACCACCTGCTGCGTGGCCTAGTTCCTAACAGGCCACGGACTGATACAGGGCCTTGAGGACCCCTGATTTAGAGAACCCAGGAGGAGGAAAAGAGTCCCTAGTAGGTTCACTTTACCCTCATTTTGCAGATGAAGAAACTCAGAGAAGTTAAACATCCCACTCAGAGTCATATAACCAGTGAGTGGCACAGCCAAAATCCACACCAAACCTGTTTAAACAAAAACCTCATGCTCTGTAACTTATAGCAGAGTGCTCTGAGTATCAGCATGGGAAGATTGCGGAGTAATCTATTAAAATCTCAGTACTATATTTACACGCCATCTTTTCCAAAGAAATATGACCAAGTGAATATTTTTAGTGGGAAAAAATACTTTCTTGGGAAAACAACTTGCTTGAACTTTTTCAGTCTGTGGCTGACACATTTATCTGCCCTTTCATTCTGCTTTATTCTGCACTGTTTACTGACGAAAACTTCTCCTTATATTTACTTTTCTATCATTACTGTGATTGTACCCAGCATTTCTAAAGGCCATTGAAGTTTTCAGAGGAAAGGCAGTGGTTAGGTTAGCTACAGAAAAATGTCACTTGCATATTATAAACACTTTGGCATTTACATTCATTTCTGTATTTAACAAATGCTTCTTTTGTCCCTTCTATGTGTTCTAGGCACTGGAAATGCAGGAATAGGGCGAAATAGACCAAGTCTGTGCCTTCATGGAGGTTCCATTGTAATTGGGAGAAGTCTCTAGAAATGTACAAATAAATACATAATGTATTTGGTGGTAACAAGCACTAGAGAAAACATAAAGCAATGTAGGGAGGTAGGAGATGTTGGGTGTCTAGGATTGAAAGGCAGTTCTTATTTTATTAAGGTAATATTTGATTGGATAGAGAAAGAGGGGATGAGCCCAGAATATATCTGGAGCAAGAGCTTTTCTGGCAAAGAGAACAGAATGGCAAGAGCAAAGGCATGGTGACAAAATCACGTTGACCATGTGTTTTACAAGTACATTATACATTTTCTTCCCAAGTGTAGAGAACTGATAGAAGGGACATAATCAGAAAATGATCTGAAGTTTATGTCTGATTCCCAAATATTCCTAAATATTTATCCTCTATCTTGAAATATCAGATCATATTCTAGAAAGATGCCTTGGAAAAAGAGGCCTTTAAATGAAAAGAAAAAGTTGAATTACTTGTGTTAATAGACCTCGAAATTTTCTACTGAGTCCAAAACCTACATGCATATAGGTAGGGACAAAATTGGTCCTATAAATCAGTAGTGAGAATTATTATTCTGGTTAGTTGCCAATGACCATAGAATCAGCTATTTGCTAATTTTCTGTTCTCTATTTTCAGAGATAGGTACAAAATCAATACTAATTTTTAGCATTAAATATAGAAATGGAACAACTGATACTTTTCAGTTATACTGATTCTTAAGCTATGGATAAAAGTGTTGAGTATTTTAAAAGGTTTTATTTAGGTTTAATGCTTTGATGATATTAAGAAACTTACTTTTAGTATGTTGAATAGTCAAATCGCATGTCAAAAACCTGCACGGGATCATAGACACACTTCACTCAAACAATTGTTAAGATCCTGTCTCATTCTTGGTTTGAAAGAAATTGCTTTTATTAAGCTATTAAGCATATGACTCCTTTTTGATTTAAGATATTAATTTGTTTTATCATTCTATTTGAAGCTGCTGTCAAACTCATCTTGTTTTACTAAAGTTTCTTTTCTTTTCTTTTTTTTTTTTTTTTTTTGAGATGGGATCTCACTATGTTGCCCAGGCTGGCCTTGAACTCCTGGGCTCAAGTGATCCTCCTGCCTCAGTCTCCCAAGTAGCTGGGATTACATACACTAGCCACTGCACTTGGCCTCAGATTTGTTTTTTTTTTTAATTTAAGAGAGGTTGCTAAATATATCCTTTCTAAGATGATAATGGTTTTCCTCCAATACCCCAATAATATGGTATATAAAATTAGGTTTTCTCATGTTGAACCATCCTTGCACAATAAGAATAAATAGTAATGGTTCTTGTATTATAATTTTGGGGATTTATGGTATATAAACTTTGCTCTTTCATTTGAATTGCTGAATAAACAAGCCACAAAATACTATTGTTCTACTGCAGGACAATTACATAATTTCTATGTCCTTTCTTGGTATAAAATTCTAGGTTGGAAGTAATTTTGCCTTATAATTTTGAAAGTGTTTTCTGGCTTCTAGTATTGCTACCAAGAATATAATAGTTATTCACTTATCTAGTGTTTATTACATGCCGGACACTGTCCAAACCTCTTTATATGAGTAACTCTTTAATCTTTACAATAGCATTATGAAGTATATATTACTATTATTATTATCTCCATTCTAAATATAAGGAAATCGAGGCACAAGAAGTTGAATACCTTGCAGGTTAAGGACTTGCAGGTAAGTGAAATGACCGAGATATGAATCCAGGTAGTCAACCTCGAGAGTTCTTTTTCAATCAGTAGATTTCACCACCTCTTACGACAGTTTAATTCCTGATTCTTTGTATGCAACCTGTTATCTGGTGTCCAATGCTTAGGTTTCCATATTAGTGCTGGTGTAAACTTCAGCTTCCCAGGATACCTCTTCTTCCTGGAGCTTTTTTGATACCGTGGTGTCATGGTGATATTTCTGCAGGAACCAACGTGGTCCTCACTCAAGTGCAATGTGAAAGTGTGAGGGAATTTACAACTCAGCGGACAACCCCTGACAGATGAGGAACAGTGTTGGATAAAGGCCCCTTTTCTCTGCCTTTCAGGAGAACAATTCTGAGACATATTTCATATGGTGTTCCAGTGGGTGCCTAGAGGGGTTGGGCTTTAGTTTCCCATAGAATGGACCAGTTGAACCGTTTCACCATCCTTCATTCCTGCTGCTGGAGGACACTTCTCAAATAAGCTTCCTGCTTGTAAGCCTTTGCCTGAAACTTTGCTTGGCGATGTGGGACGTGGTGAGCAGGTCAAGCGTTGGTATCAGAAGTAGCCCTGGAAAGCAGAACCTTAGGCGGGGGCTCTGGAATTGAATCTTAGCAGCTACATAACACAAGAATTGTTGGTGGTGGGTGGAGTGGTAAGAACCCTTGACATCCCAATGAGAGTCTCACTGACATGGATTCAGGCGAGGTGCAGGAGATGAACCATCCAGCTGAGAGACAGGCAAGTCCTTTCAATAGTTTGAGGGTAATGGTAATGAAATGAATCATGAACTGCCTGATTTTGGATAATGCTTTAGAAGCTTTAAATTTAAAAATATCAGCCTTATGTTAGCTAAATATCAACTCAATTGAAAGTTGGAAGACCTCTATGGCAGCATTTAAAGAGGGGATTATCACTTGCAGCTGAAGGTCATTTTGGCCCAGGATTTAATCTTATGGGTGACAGTGCTACAAAGTGGATGGAACCTACAGCCTTGACAGGTCACCTATGCAAATGGCAAGGTTATTACAGGAAAGGAATGGGACTTTGAGAACTGTCGTGGAGATATTTGGGTAGATTAGCCTGAGCACCTTGAACCTCAAGGCTCCCCTAATTCTCCAGGCTGCAGAAACAGCTCTTTCCTTTTGATGAGAGAGGCTTCATCTCATCTGGATATACCTCAAATACCTCAACAGAGGCAGATACTTCTTTTAACAATGTCCTCCTCGAGAACTGCTTCCACCTCTCTTATTAAATTGGTGTTATATAAATATTTTCTAAATTTAATCGAGGTGACTCTTTGGCCTATGAATTACAGACAGTCCCTGGTTCATGACAGTTTGACCTACAATTTTTTGACTTTATGATGATACAATAGCAATATGCATTCAGTAGAAACCATACTTCAAGTACCCATACAACCATTCTACTTTGCTTTTTCTTTCTGTCTTTTTTAGGGGGGATGGGGTCTCACTCTGTCACCCAGGCTCAAGTGACATGGCTCACTGCAGCTTCCACCTCCTGGGCTCAAGTGATCCTTCCACCGCAGCCTCCCAAATATCCGGGACCACAGGTGTGCACCATCACACCCAGCTAATTAAAAAAATTTTTTTTGTAGAGACTGGGTCTCCCTATGTTGCCCAGGCTTGCATTTTCAGTACAATATCCAATACACTACATGAGATATATTCAATCTTTGCTATAAAATAGACTTCATGTTAGATGATTTTGCTTAAATGTAGGCTCATGTAAGTGTTCTGAGCCCTTTTAACGGAGTGTAGGCTAAACTATGATGTTTGGTAGGTTAGGTGTACTAAATGCATTTCTGACTTAAGGTATTTTAAATTTGCAACATACTTATTGGGATATAACCCCACTATAAGTAAAGGAGCACTGGTGTCTGAATGTGTTAGTATGGGGGTCATCTTAATCTTTACAAAATTGGTTTATAATTTTTCTGATTTGTGATCAGAGAACATAACCTTTATAATCACTATTGGGGTTTGTTGGTACTTGCTGTGTGAACTGAAATATGGTTCGTTTTCAAAAATAATCCAGATTAGTTTGGGAAAAATATATTCTTTTGAATTGTGTTGCTCAATTCCTGTTTTCTGCTATTTTGTTGTCTTCTTGAGTGAGAGAGGTGTTGAATCTATCAAATTTGTCTTGTATAATTTGAAGTTACATTGTTGGTTGTTTCACACAGATACAGGACTGTATCTACTGTGGTGTGCCTTTTATTATTATGAAATTTCCTTTCCCTTCCTACTTTCCTTCCCTCCTTCCTTCCTTCCTTCCTTCCTTCCTTCCTTCCTTCCTTCCTTCCTTCCTTCCTTCCTTCCTTCTTTCCTTCCCTCCTTCCTCTCTCTCTCTCTCTCTCTCTCTCAGACAGAATCTCACTCTATTGCCCATGCTGGAGTGCAGTGGCATGATTTCGGATCACTGCAACCTCCACCTCCCAGGTTCAAGCAATTCTCTTACCTCAGCCTCCCAAGTAGCTGGGATTACAGGCATGCACCACCATGGCCAGCTAATTTTTGTATTTTTAGTAGAGACAGGGTTTCACCATGTTGGCCAGGATGGTCTCAAACTCCTGACCTCAAGTGATCTGCCCACCTTGGCCTTCCAAAGTGCTGGGATTACAGGCATGAGCCACTGCACCCAGCCTTCCCTCTTTATGTCTATCAATACTTTGCACTTCCATGTCTGTTTTGTCTGATATTATTTTAGCTTTCTTTTGGCTAATATTTTCTTTGTATATCATTTTACATACTGTTATGTTCATATTTTTTCTGTGTCATTTTTCTTATTTTCATCTAATCTGTGAGTTTCTGTCATTTAACTGATTCTTTATTTCACTATCATAACTGATGCACTTGAATTTATTTACACTATCTTATTTTGTGCTGTTTTTTTGACTTCCTATTCCCTACCTCTTCCTTGCTTTTCTGTCTTCTATTGAACGGGTTGATTTTTTTTCTATTTCTTTTTTTCTTCCACTGGTTTAAGAGTTATACTTTTAGCGCCGGGCATGGTGGCTCACGCCTGTAATCCCAGCACTTTGGGAGGCTGAGGCAGGCCAATCACGAGGTCAGGAGATCAAGACCATCCTGGCCAACATAGTGAAACCCCATCTCTACTAAAAATACAAAAATTAGCTGGGTGTGGTGGTGCGTGCCTGTAATCCCAGCTACTTGCGAGGCTGAGGCAGAAGAATCGCTTGAACCAGGGTGTCGGAGGTTGTGGTGAGCCGAGATCGTGCCACTGCATTCCAGCCTGGCGACAGAGCCAGACTTGGTCTCAGAAAAAAAAAAAAAAAAAGAATTATAACTTTATTTTTCACTAGATGTCTTAACATTCACAAAGTGCATATTTGACGTAATACTGCATAAAGGTAATTATTATTTCCACCCACCTTCCGAATAAGACAAGGAGCTTATTATGCTTGAGCCCTGATCCCTCCTGTCTGTCTGCCATGTTATTATTGTCTGTGGTTTCGGTTCAGTCTTGTTTTGTAGTTCTCTTTACAGATGAGTCATCATTGTTTTGTGTTATGTAGTCAGTGATGGTTTTGCCATTTTCCTTTTTCATTTTTATTCTTGCATCTCACTTCTTCTTTCTGGGGTCAGTCGCTTTTCTCTTAGAAAAGAGACCATTTACAGCCACCCCTTGGTATGCCCACAGATTGGTTCCCTGCCCTCCTGCATATACCAGTCTGTGCGTATACAGGTCCTACTGTCAGCTCTGGGGAACCCATGTATGTGAAAAGCTGACCCTCTGTATCCCTGGGTATTCCATTTTGTGAATATGATATTTTCTTCTCTCTCTTTTTTTCTTTTCTTTTAGAGACAGAGTCTCACTCTGTTTCCCAGGCTGGAGTGCAGTGGCACAATCATGGCTCCCTACAGGTTTATTTCCTGGGTTCAAGCCATCCTCTGGCCTCGGCCTCCTGAGTAGTTACGTCTAGAGGCGAAGGCCATCAAGTCTGGCTTATTTTGATATTTGGCTACCAAGGATATTTTGCATTAATTTTTAACAACAAAAGAGCTTCATGAATGAATTTCAATTCTAACCGTGTTTCACTAGGAACACGGTCTTCTTTTATCATTCTGTGCATAGATGTGAACACTGGCTGGGCAGGTTGACATGCACCTATAGTCCCAGTTCTTTGGGAGGATGAGGCAGGAGGATTGCTTGAGTCTAGGAGCTCTGGGCTGTGTTGTGCTATGCTGATCAGGCATCCACACTAAGTTCGGCGTTAATACAGTGACCTCCTGGGAGCCGGGGAACAACCAGGTTCCTAAACAGGGATGAGCTGGCCCAGGCCGAAAACAGAGCAGGTTAAAACTCCTGTGCTGATTAGTAATGGGATAGTGCCTGTAAATAGCCACTGTATTCCAGCTTGGGCAACATCGCAAGAACCCATCTCTAAAAAAATAAAAATGAAAACAAACGAAATCGAACCTCCAGGTTGCCAGGATGCTAATGCATCCCATGTGAGCAGCTGTGTCAGGTCATCCCCTTGCTGATCTTTTTTTCTGTTCATTCCTCAGTTCTGGTACTCATGGATTTCTCTTTCATTATTAAGAGGTTAGCTGGGCACTCATTTCTAATTGTCATATTTTATAAAACATTGCTAAGTGTTTGTAACAGATCCCTATATTGCTTGTGTCAAAAGACGAAATTTTAACAAATTTAGTTAAATGATCTAGTTGGATTTTATTTGGGAGTCATTAATCCAGCAGCATGTTGTCTGAAAATAAGGAGGTTCTACACTGGATGTGGCAGAACAGTTGGTGTTTATAAGATAGCTTAAGCTGGATCCAGGAAACAGCAAAGGGAATTAGTTACTATCAGGTTACTTCTGGTTACCTCCTTACAAGGGTTAAAGCAGAGGGGATTTCCTTATCATGCTGGCTAGAACTGGTCTGTTTGGAGATTTGGCTGTTACTGCTCTCACCTGATTTCTTAGCAAGTCAAACAACTTAGTTTTGGTTTGATGACATGGAACTTTAGCAAGAGTCATGCCATTTTGGTTTGATCTGTTGGGGCCTAGTGCAGGAGCTCAGTCCAAATCCATAGCCTCTTATAAACTTTATGTAACACTTAATGGTCCCCTCTTTCCTTCCCTCCTTCTCTCCTTCCTTCCCTTTCTCCTTCCTTCCCTCCCTGCTTGCCTCCTTCTTTTGTTCCTTCCTTCCTTCGCTCTTTCTCCCTCTCTCTTTATCTTTCTCTCTTTCTTTCTCTTTCTTCCTTTCCTTTCCTTTTTTTCCCTTTCATTTTTTCCCCCTTTCTGTCTCACTTTGTCACCTGATCTGCAATGCAGTGGCATCATCATAGCTCACTACAGCTTGGAACTCCTGGGTTCTAGTAATTCTCCTGCCTCAGCCTCCCAAAGTGCTGGGATTACAGGCATGAGCCACTGTGCCAAGTGAATTGCCTTATTCTTTCTATCATTTGCTTACAAGTCTGAGTTTTCTTTCTCCCCTCTCTGGAAGATTTTTATACTTTTTTGGGGAGGAGTGGGGTAAAACAATTATTACTTTTTCTGACTAGCAGGATTTTTAATGATTTCATTATATCTATGCATGCTGAAAGATGAATAAAATAATGCGCTTTTACTACCTACATCATTCCCCTTCTTATTTTATCCTTTCCACTATTTGCCATAAACTGGAATTTTCCTTTCAAGATTTATTACATCAATGTATAATTTCATATTTACCTAGCTATTTTTAAGCAGAATGTAATACTTATATTGTGGAATTCTAATATTTAAACTTAATTCTATTTTTACAGGGCTTATTTTCTCATCTGAATTATTTATGAACGAGACTTCATTGTTAAGTCCTTATTTTGATTCATGTTTTATGGCTGGGCTATGGCTCAAGTTGATTTTTCTTTTTTTAGGATACACACGTAAGTGTTGTGTATTCTGAGTTCTTAAATATTTGAAAGTATTTGAAAATCTCATAGTTAAAAACATTTGCTTTTCCGTATGAAAACTATCATGGCTGGGCATGGAATGTGTGAGCCACATCTTTTCTGCTTAAAAACTCTGTAAATATGATTTTGTTCCTTTTGTTTAAAGTTGCTGAGATGAAGTCGGAAGTCAGGTTAATCTTTACCTTTTTCTTCTTTCTTGAAGTTTTTAGGATTCTTTTGTCTTTGAATAATATCTGCAACAAATAAATCATGAAGTCAGTCATTCTCTATTAAATTTGTCTAACACCATGAGTTCGTATAGTGAGTTCAGACAAGAAGAAGAAATGTTGCAGATTCACGTTTCCTTGCTTCAGGAAAGTTTTCTTCTATTATGTCCTAAGTGTTTTCAATGTTTCATTGTAATGCTTTTTAAAAAGAACATCTAATACCTATAAAAAAAGAATAGATGTGGCCAGGCATGGTGGCTGACGCCTGTAATCCCAGCACTTTGGGAGGCTGAGGCAGGCGGATCATGAGGTCAGGCATTCGAGACCAGCCTGGCCAACATGGTGAAACCCCGTCTCTCCTAAAAATACAAAAATTAGCCTGGCATGGTGGCACTTGCCTGTAATCCCAGCTACCCAGGAGGCTGAGGCAGGAGAATCACTTGAACCCTGGAGGCAGAGGTTGCAGTGAGCCAAGATTGCGCCACTGCACTCCAGCCTGGGCGACAGAGTGAGACTCCATCTCAAAAAGAAAAAACGGATGTATATTTAATATCTGTCTTTGGGCCAGGCACAGTGGCTCACGCCTGTAATCCCAGCACTTTGGGAGACTGAGGCGGGTGGATCACCTGAGGTCGGGAGTTGGAGACCAGCCTGGCCAATATGGTGAAACCCCGTCTCTACTAAAAATACAAAAAATTAGCCAGGCATGATGGCACACACCTGTAGTCCCAGCTACTCGGGAAGCTGAGGCAAGATAATCGCTTGAACCTGGGAGGCAGAGGTTGCAGTGAGCCAAGATCTTGCCGCTATACTCCAGCCTGGGCAAAAGAGTGAAACTCCATCTCCAAAAAAAAATCTGTTTTTGATACATATATATATTTTTGATCAGTGTAGTTTCCCTGTCCTTTCCCTGTGTGTGCTGTTTTTTTTCCTTTTGCAATTGTCGCTAGTTCAATCTGACATTGATTCAGATTTTTGCCATATAAGTTCTGTCAGATATTCTGAGTTTGCAACATTTTTCTGTTTTGTTTTGCTTTACTATTGTCAGTTCACTTCTCAACGTATTCTATTGCCTTACTACGTCTTTTTCAGTTTGTCTTCCTTTGGACTTTCCTATCACAGTGTTTACATATATTTAATTTCCCGGGGAGTATGAAGTGATCTTGTTTAAATTTTCTGCTGTTTCTTGGCGTCAGTCTCTTCCAACATATTTTCTTCACTTCCCTTTTTACTGGTTACATTTCTTTCCTTTTATCTTATATTTTCCAGAACCTTTGCATAATTTCCTTTCCTGTCTGGTCATCTTTGAAATAAGTAATGTCTGTTCCTTTCTGCTACTTGCTAGGAATATTGTGAATGGAAATTCTCTGGCAGTCCTTCTTTTCTCTTTGTGCACTGGTTGAAACTTCGTTTTGCATTACAGGCTGGATGAATTTTTTTTTTTTTAAAGTTATCTGTTTATAGTTCAGGTTACATGGAATGAAGAGGTGGGGAAGAGAAGTTGGAGGAAGAAATTCGACAGAGTTTGACATATTATCTCTGCATGCTCACTCTCCACCCCTCAATCTGTTCAAACAACTGAAGTTTTGCCTGGTCTGACAGGGTCTAGAATTAGGCAGGATATTCTGACTCTGGGAGAGGCCAGTTTGGTGAAAATCAATAGCTCAAAAACTTTTTGTTGATCAGATAGGTAGAACAGGTACTCATTTCTAATCAGACAGGTAGAGCAGGTGCTCATTTCTACTGGTAAATTGACTTTAGTCATAGCCACAACATTCTTTTGCAGCATCTCTTCCTAAGTTTAGCAGCATCTCTAGGTGACTATCATTCCTTTAGCAAGAACGCTACATTTGCTGAAAACAGAAATATTAGCTTCCAGCTCTTTTTAAATCCTGCAGCCCTGGCCATTCACCCTGATTGCTACTTGTTTTAACTGTAGTCTATTTGAAGCCTTTGCCCTTTCAAATTGAGAATTAGTAAGGCCTTAAAAACTTTTCTACGGTTTTGTTTTGTTTTTTTTTTTTCAAGAGACAGGGTCTTTGTCACTCAGGTTGGAGTGCAGTGGCATGATCTTGGCTCACTGCAACCACTGCTTCCCTGGCTCAAGTGATCTTCCCACTTCTGCCTGCCAAGTAGCTGGAACTGCAGGCACGAGCCACTATGCTTGACTAATTTAAAAAAAAAAAAAGGCTTTTTGTAGAGACAGGGTCTTGCTATGTTGCCCAGGCTTGTCTTGAACTCCTGGACTCAAGCAATTCTCCTGCCTTGGCCTCCCAAAGTGCTGGGATGACAGGCATGAGCCACCGCACCCAACCAACTTTTCTACTTGTTTCCCACAAATATAAGATCACAAATAGAGCAGACATGTCTTGAAGTTGGCACTCTTGTCCAATTAGTTCACCTTCAGCAGGGAGTTTGTGAAATGGGATTGTTGCCATTTTATAGTCTTGAGATATGAATAAATAGCATGCATTTCCCCTTTTAGTCCTTTACAGTGTTTTAAGTGCATTTCAAAGAGAGGAATTGTGGAAATTTGAATGTTTATATGTTAAAAATCTGTTTTAGAAAGTGAATAATAATTCTTATATTTTGTCCTGTAGTTTTAGTTATACTCTTTAAATTAAAACTACTTTATGCATAGAATTACTTTCTTTCTTTCTTTTTTTTTTTGAGACAGAGCCTCACTCCATCACCCAGTATGGAGTGCAGTGGTGCCATCTCAGCTCACTGCAACCTCCAACTCCCAGGCTCAAGTGATCCTCCCACCTCTACCTCTGGAGTCACAGGGACCACAGGTGTGCACCACCATGCCCTGCTAATTTTTTTTTGTTTTGATGTTTTTTATAGAGAAGCGGTTTTGCTACATTGTCCAGGTTGATCTCAAGCTCCTAGGCTCAAGCGATCTTCCCACCTCAGCCTCCCAAAGTGCTGGAATTACAGGTGTGAGCCACCGCGCCTGGTCCCCATTCTTTAATATTCAACTAACAGTGGGCAAAAATCTGTAATAAGACATATTTGGAGAGATACTGAGGTCACTGATTTCTTCAAGTCATTTCTACTTTTATTTATATCCTATGATTTATTGAAAATACGTAATCTTGGTTATCATAGTCTTATAAACGTCCTTCCCAAGGTATAGTTTAATGTTATAAATGACCTATCGTCCTGTAGTCCTCACAAATCTTTAATGTTACAAAAACCAATCAAGCAGTCTGAAACATCAGAAATCATCTTTTCTAAACAGAGAGGTAAAAATGTCGCCCGAATGAAGAAAAGAGTCTTTGGTGCATCAATTTTTTGTGTGTTTCTCACAGCATTCCTGTTTTTCCTTATATTGAAGATGTTCATATATACCAGTGAGATATATTTGTATCTACTATGTATACAGTGTGTATACACATAGTATACATGTATATGCATTCTATATACACATATCTGTTTATATAGTGTGTGTATGTATACATATAATCTTTGTAGAGATATAGCATATCTATGTACACTTATTCACTGTTATATATCAGTAAGAATCTTCAATATAAGGAAAAAATTATGTAGATATATTATAGATGTCACTATACATACTATGTAAACACATATGTGTATATATAGTTTCTATACATTTATATTATATACATAATATATAATGATGTATATACACAATATATTACACATAATCTATAACAATTTACATATGCATAATTATTATATGGCATGTATATGTATAGTATATATTATATATACAATAGGTATATACACAGTATATATTCTGTACATTGCATATTATGTATATAGTGTATATACATATATATTAAGTATATATCAAATGTCAAGTAGACACTTGGTATTTGTGATTCATCTGTCTGAATCCCCAAATCCACACTTACGGAAATCTTATACGTTTCTAGCTTTCCCCTGAATCATCTTTTTGGTGGAAAGTCACTTGTTAGCTGAATAAGAAACCTTACACTCCAAATCAGAAACTTCAGCTTTCAAGATTTCCTTAGGCCTGGAGATGTTTTATATATCAAAACTTCCCAATCATTTTTTAAAAGTTATTTTATGAAGGTAAGGACATTCATGATGATGAATAAAGAATAACAAAGACCAGATGAGAGGCCGATGTGGAGTGGACTGGGTGAGTGAGGTGGGCTCGCCACTTATCACAAGCTTGGCAGCAGCGTCTGGATGTCAACCTGAGTTTACGTTTCAATTCCTGTCCTCAGCAGCATTTCAAATTACTACATGGCATAGATCTTTAGGGTTGCAAGTCAAGCCTGCAAATGTTAAGCTACCAAATGCACACTTTTCCAGTAGGGGTTCTATGGCTAATAACATTAAGGTATCATGTTCTTGTCAGGTTTCTTTCTCTCTCAAGGATGAGCAAGTTAATTCATATCTTACCCACCCAAGTCTTATATTAGAAAGCTTGTGGTAAAGTTCCCTACTGTCAAATTTTAACACTGGGCTCAGAATTCCCATTGCAAATTTACACTTGGTTTTCCAATTAAAATGGGCTTTTGTGAGTCCCCTGCTGATAGCCATTGGCTTGATAAAAAGTAACTTCATTTGCAGTAAGGGTGTTTAGGGAACCCAGTGCAAGGCTGACTCTTCTGCTGTTGCCTTGAGCCCAGCTGTGCTGAAATATTAAACTTTAGTAAATTAGGTGAAATTGCAGCTTCCTGGCTGATACAATAATGCCTTTTTCCTTTTCTGCAAACCATGTTCAGCATTAGTTTTCTGCACAATTTTCTGCACTGAGATAAAAATTGGAATGTCTTTCAAATCCAGGCAACTCTTCATTTTCTAGATAATTGTGCCATATTCTACTTATTTAACAAACGGCTTAAACTTTGAAATATGTAGAATTAGATTACAGTATTATTCTATCACTACCTGAATATAGCATTACTGTATGTCATACTCAGATGAAGCAACTGAATCCCTATAAATATTAGTTTTATGTAAAAGTAGAAGCCTATTTTTATTCTTGATTAGCACATATATTAACAGCAGTGATGAGCTATAGAAGGAAATCATATTCCTAGTCACATTTATTTTTAGTTTTATTGTTCCATTTTCTCTTTAAAAGTAACACGAATTCTTATGTGTTTTTATTCATTGACCAAACATTTATTGATCAATTATTGTGTGCAAACTTCTGTTTTGTGTTCAACCAGATGTTTTTAGAGTAAATCCAGAATTAGCAGAAAGAGACTAGGGACATTGGTATCTCTTTCCCTGATATATGTTTTCTTGTGATAGAATCTTTGGTGACAGCTTTATTTAGCTGTCTGGCCTGGTTGCTCCCAAATGGCTCTCACTTTGGCTTCTTTCAGGTGAAGACCATATGTGTCTAGACGTCAGTTGAAATATCATATTTTTGTTGCTTGGGAAAGTTAACTCATTAAAGCCTTTTCAAAATTGAAGTCACTTCAAAAGATCTTACCAAGGTACTCCCAAGATGGTGGAATCCAAGGGTTGCATTTGGAAAAATCTCATAACTATACCAAAGTAAGAACGAATAGTTTCATAAGCCCACATATAACCACAATGGAATTAAAACCTAGGGAAGTGGCTAAGTGGAGGCTTGGGCAGTCAGGATAGTTTAGGGCATAAAGAGTTGAGACCCACTTCTAAATAAGTAATTGGAGAGCCAGTCTGTTTCATAGTGTCATTGGATCACTCTCCTGCAACAGATGAGATACTCGTAAATGAGATACTAACCAATATGATCTAGACCATGGTTTCATTTTGCCTGCCATAAGAAGGATACCATAGGTTGGGTGACTGAAAGAACAGAAATTTATTTTTCATGGTTCTGGAGGGTGAGAAGCTCAAGATCAGTGTGCCAGCATGGTCAGGTTCTGGTGAGGGTCCTCTTCCTGCTTGGCAGAAATCTGCCCTCTTGCTGTGTCTTTACACTGCACAGAGCAGAGAGAGAGGAGGCAAATTCCCGGCCGCCTGCTCTTATGAGGGAACTAATTCTACCAGGAAGTCTCCATCCCATGAATTAATCAGGTATCAAAGGCCCCACCTCCAAATACCACCACATTAGATTGGGGATTTGGGTTTCAACATACGAATTTTGTAGAGACACAAACATTCAGCCCGTAGCAGTGTTAAAAGAAAAACATCAGACAAATTAAATTTACCACAGTTTATTTGAGCAAAGGATTCATGAACTGGGCAGCACTCACAACCAGAGGAGGTCCAGTGAGGTCCACCTCACGGTGTGAGCAGCAAAGCCTGATAGGCCAAACTCAGAAGCACAATAGAGAAACTGATTGGCTATAGCTATGCAGGCTACCTTATGGGGCCTGGTGTAATGAGTTGGTTGCCTGTGATTGGCCTGTAGCCCCCTGTTCATTACAGCCTAATGTAGGTTTCCATTGTTAGGTGGGAACTCAACGTACAGAGACAGCCTCAAGCTAATGGCCTCTTGCTTATTTAAGAGCAGTATGCAGACTTTTTCTGGAAAGCTTCAAATGGTGAATATTTCAGGCCTTGTGGGCTATGCCACCTCTGTGATCACTACTCAATTCTGCCCTGGCAGCCCTAAATCATACAGCCATATGCAGTCACTGATAATACAAAGCCATGGGCATGGAGGTTTTCCAATAAAACTACTTGCAAACACAGGCAGGGGCTACATGGGTCTGCGGGTAGTAATGTGCTCACACCTAAAGGTCTCCCAGCCCCTCATACCAGTTCGCTGTCCCTCTGAATCTGGGTTGAAGTAAGCACAGGTTTCTGCTTCTCTTCTGGGTCATGATCCACCCAGCAATTCCCCAGTCCCCAGCTTTATTCATGCGTGGGAGGATGCAGTCGAGCGACTGCACAGTTTCGAAAGTTTTTGAAGCGGCCCTTTTCTCCTCTCCTCTCTCCCCAGGCAGAGTTGCGGTGTGGCTGGGTGGGCTGCGTGGGCTTCTAGGGGACACGAGGGCACTCGGGACGAGGCGAGGGCGCAGAAAAGTTGGAGCCCAATCAGCACGGAGTTGAGCTTCCGCGCCCCAACCTTCAGGTGACCCCGCGCGGCGGCGGCGGCAGCAGCAGTGGCAGCGGCGACCGGAGCCCGCAGCAGCTCGGAGCGCCTCCGGGAGGACAGGCGGCGAGCTCGGCGAATCGTCATCTGTCAGCCGATCGCGGCGCTCCGCGGGCCGGAGCCGGGAGCCCGGAGCGAGCCCGGACGCGGCTTCTTCTCCGCGCGCCGCGGAGACTCTGCCGGGTGGGCTGGGGGCGCCCCTCGCCGCCGCCTGTGAACGCTGTGGGTGCTCGGGGCTGCGGCCACGGCGGCGGTGGCGGCGGCGGCGGGAGCGGCGAGTCGGAGCCGCCCGGGCTGTGCTTCGCCCCGGCAGCAGCGGTGGCGGCGGCGCCTGTGGCTCAGGATGCGGCCGGGGGGTGCGCTGCTCGCCCTGCTCGCCAGCCTGCTGCTGCTGCTGCTGCTGCGCCTGCTCTGGTGCCCGGCAGACGCGCCCGCCCGCACCAGGTAACCCACCCGCCCGCCGGTCCCCGCGCCGCGCGCCCCGCCTGGCGCCCCCGGACCCCCAAGACGCCCATCGCTTCCCCGCGGGCGCAGAGACTTTTGGCCGCGGCAGGGAGCAGCCCACGGGCGGCGACGGCCTGAGGGTGCAGTGGGGGAGGGGGTCGCAGGGAGGCGACCCTCGGATCGGTGGACAGCCGCTGGGGAGCAGAGGGACCGGTCAGGGCTGCGGGGGCTCTAGCGCGCATCTCTGTGGGCGAGGCAGCTGTGGAGAGGGACCAGCCGTCGGGTTCCCGATCAGGATCCCGGGCTCCCCATTCTGGTCCTTGCTGTCCCTTCCTTCCCGCCCTAAGGCTCTTCCAACTCTGGGGTTACGGACCTGACCTGGGAGCCGGGGAGCGCGAGATCTCCCTGCCAGGCAAGGAGCGCGACTCCCAGCCTGTCAGCCAACGGCTCCCGGCGGGGTGTAGCAACTTAAGTTTTCTCCTCGGCTGTGCAGGATCCTGGTGGAGGAAAGCAAGGAGGCCACTCACAGCACTCCCGCAGCGCTGAGGACGCTCCGGAGCCCGGCGACCGCGGTACCGCGCGCCACGAACAGGTACAGCGGCGCCCAGCGCTGGCGGAATGGGGCTCGGGGGCTGCGAGCCTGCAGTGGGGCGCGGTTGCACTGGCTTGGACTCGCTGGGAGTAGGCAGGTTGGGACCGCGCGATTGAGTGTGACAGTGTGCGTGTTTGGAGAGGGCGCGGGGAGTGGGGGCACTCTTCACAGTCCCTCAACCCTCTAAGCCTTGATGTGAAGGGTCTTTGAATCAAGGGGGATCCTCCAACAGCTGCATTTGAAAAATGGGTGCTGAGTTTTCCTTTCGACGATGGTGTGTTGAAAGCCGCCCCCCGCCCCCGCCAACCTTTCGAGAGAAGCAGCTCAGCCTGTCTTTATGGAGGGATCTGGTTGATTTGCTTTTTGTTTTCTATGCTTTAAAACGCACCAGTGTTAAGATTCAGGTTTCTTCTGTGTGCTAGAAATGATTTTGTCCTTAGTGATTGGAGGCTTAAATTTTTTTCTTATCATTCATACGTGTATTTATTCATAGGCAGTAATTGTGTGTGTGTGTGTGTGTGTTTTCTGATTGTAAAAGTAATACAGCTTGGTGCAGAAAGTTAGAAAATAGAACTATATAAAAGAAAATGTTTTTCATTCAGAGTCCTTACCTCTCAGAGACCATATTCAGGTTGGTTTTGGTCTGTATTTCTTCCAGTAGTCTTTTCTATATACATATATTTTAAAAATATAGCTGAGATTATACATTGTAGTTTATCTTCTGACTTTTTTCTAAAAATCCTAGACCTATACCTGTCATTACATTCCCCTCCCCCTACAAAAGCATTGCTTCGGATTGTTGCATAACTTATTATCTGAAGGTGCCATAATCTATTTAATAGTTTCCATTTTTAACATTTAGGTTGCTTCTTGTTTCTGTTTTATTTCGTTTGCCATCAGTAATTCTATGAAGTGCATCCTTGTATGTAAATCTTTAGCTTCATTTCAAGTTCATTACCCAGGATGGACAGATAAGAGTTGAGATTATTAAGTCAAAGAGTATGTACTCTTTAGATTCCAAGTCACATTGTCAGTTGCTTCCTCGAAGGGTTGAATCAATTTACATTTTCACAAGCAGAATGTACTGCTTCCTGCCTTAGCATTGCTATTATGATTGCAATCTTGTATACGGTCTCTTTTCCTCTTTTTATCTCCTGCAAATCCCTTTTCCTCTGCGTATGCTTCTCTATATTCTTGGCTCTTGGATCCACCTTAATCTTCTGATGGTATGACTCCAGGCAGCTCTAGCACGGCTCTAAGAAGGGTCTGGAAGTGTTTGGAATAAACCCTGAAGTGAGGAACACCACTGCCTGCCACTCCCTCATTGGAATTTCACAGCATATTAGAGGCACTAGGACCTCCTGGAGTAACAAAAGCTTTTGAGAAAAATAATGTCCTATAGTTTTTTCTATTCCGGTTGGTGTACTATAGGTAACCTAGCTTTCTCCATGAACTGAGAAGCATTCAATGTTTTCCCAAGTCCTGTGGCTATTACACATTCGAGGGTTGACCCTTTGCGAACGTTTGAAAGAATGTACTCATTAAATGGCATTTGATCTTAGGTCGTTTTTAGAGGTAGTTCTTTGATGAATTTTTCACTTTCTTTTGACACACTTCTTTTCTACTTGGCATACTTCTTGGGCTAAAACAGGTAACTCATAATTCTGAATATGGCCCATTTTATTAAGCTTTTTAAAACTTATACCATTCTTCTGTGTTTGTAAAAGCCTCTTTATGTTTTGATTTATTTTATGTCCCCTTTATCATTTATGATTTTGGTTATTTATGGAGCAGGGGTACAAGTTTTAATCCACCATACTACTTGGTTGTATAGAGAAACTGTAATTTCTTCATTTTTCTGGAGCTGGTCTGATCTTCCCACAAGCCCCATGGTAATGATCTTGTAGGAATAAGGAGAGCCAACACTTAGTGAACTATTCTTATGGGCCAGACACTGATCTAAGTACTTGACATTTTTAATTTTAAAAATTTTCAAAATAGGTTTAGGGGGTAAAGTGCATTTTTGTTACATAGATATATTGCCTAGTGGGGAAGTCGACATTTTTGTGCATCCATCACCCAAATAGGGTGTACTCATTGTACCCAATGGATAATTTCTCAGCTCTCCCCTCATTCTCACTCTCCCACTTTTCTGTGTCTCCAGTGTTTATTAGTCCACAATCTGTGTCTATATGTGCACATTATTTAGCTCCTATTTATGAGAACATGTGGTATTTGACTTTCTGTTTCTGAGTCATTTCATTTAAGAGAATGGCCTCCAGTTCCGTCCCTGTTGCTGCAGAAGACATTAAATCCTTGTTTTTCATGGCTGAGTTGTAGTATGTGGTATATATATGCCACATTTTCTTTATCCAGTCCCCTGTTGAGGGACACTTAGGTTGATTCCATGACTTTGTTGTTGGGTATAAGCACTTTACGTTTAATTCATGTAATCCTTAAAAAATACTAAGAGAAACTACTGTTATCCTCATTTTTATAGAGGGGGACATCAAGGCAAAAAGATTAAGTAAGTTGCCCACAATCACAGAGTTAACACATTGTGGAGCCTGGAGTGAAACCCAGGCCAGGAGAATCCAGAATCCCACACGTTTAATTTCCCACTGTGTTGCCTGCCATAGGTGCTGGGAAAGATTTTGTGTGTGTGTGTTTGTGTGTGTATGTGTGTTCAAATATTCAACCAGGCAAAAGCTTAGATGTGACAATTGAAGAGACTCTTTCTGGCAATATTTGTTCTTTCTGAGGAAAAATGCCCAGGCTCTTGGATTGCTCCTACCATCTTATCTCACTTTAAGATGCCATCCAGGTAGGCCAAGCGCGGAGGCTCACGCCTATAATCCCAGCACTTCACGAGGCAGAGGCGGGTGGATCACTTGAAGTTAGGAGTTCGAGACTAGCCTGACCAACATGGTGAAACCCTGTCTCTACTAAAGGATACAAAAATTAGCTGGGTGTGAGGGTGTGCACCTGTAGTCCCAGCTACTCAGGAGGCTGAGAGGCGAGAATCGCTTGAACCCACGAAGGGGAGGTTGTAGTGAGCCAAGATCATGACACTGCACTCTAGCCTGGGTGGCAGGCCAAGGCTCTGTCTCAAAAGAAAATTTAAAAAGATGACATTCAGGTGTATTAGGGAGGGGGCCTTAGGTGATGCAGTGGTCATGAGTTGGAGCTCATGATCATGGTATCCTTTCCTTCTAATCTACAGGGTGATGTTGATCCTTTTCCATCTGGTGGCCAGGCACGCTGTTGAGAGCCAATGATAAGATCTGCAGCTTGTGGCTCTTTCTTTTCCCTCAGGTGTTGCACCTGCTGGTGCTTCTGGCTTGTCTTGGCCTCATCTGAGATCCTACTGATGTTACCTTTCAGGAATCTGGCAAAGATTCTCTTTTGGTCCTGTCTCGCGTTGTCTCTCTGTGACACTGGCTATGCTGCTCACTCAGCTGTTGCTAGCTAGCTCCACAGCCAGCCTCTCACCTATTTCTGGGCGCCATCTAAACATATAAGAACCAGACTTAGTTCAGAAAACTAAATATCACAGCCTCCCTCTGCTTGCTCCACCAAGTAGATGTGACCCTACTCTTAGTTATCTCAGGATGGAGTACTGCCCAAGAAGTGAACTATTTCAAAATCCTAATTGGAGGAGGAAGCAAAGCTTTTTTGTCATTGTTATTACTCTTGCCCCTAGCTTTTTATTGCCCCCATCTTTCTCCCTCTCCGAGCCAAAACTTTCCTCTTTCTTTTTTTCTCTTCTGCTCCTACTGACTCAGTTCCAGAAATTGGCAGGCTTCCTTCTGTTTCATATTCTATTTGCCCTGATGCCAACCTGCAGGTCTAACTCAAACTCAAGCCTTAATGATAAATTGTGGGGACTAGAGGAAAAGGATTGGGAAAAGTCAAGCAGCTATGTCTTCCAAGTAAGATGGTTAATGTGCTAAAGTGGGAGAATGAAAAGAATTTGGAATATATTCTCTCAAGGCTGCTGAAAATCCTATTTTACTTGTCTAAAGTGGATTATTACCTTATCTACTCTTTTTGCATTCTTTCAGGAAAAAGTCTTAATCTCTTCCTCCCTGCAAAGATGTTTCAAGTGGGCTAGGTTAAGGTCATATGCTCAGAAAGAAAAAGATAAAAATAAACTAGTAGTTTTCAAAGTATCACCCCATTACAATGGATCCTTTCTCTTGCTAATAAGTTTTGTCAAAGTTTTTCATTGACTTTCTTGTTCTTTTAATAACCAGCTCTTGGATTTATTACTCAATGTATATATATTTCCATGTTCTATTTCCTTCGTGGTACTTTTATCTTTTAAAATATTCTATTTTTTCAACTTAATGTCTTGAAATGAATGCTTGATTTATTTATGTTATTTTTCCTCTTTTTTGTAACACAAATATTTAATACTATGAATTTTCCATTGACTGCAGCTTTGGACTCATTCCTTCAGTTTCTATATATAATGTTTAGATTTTAAAAAATACATTCTAAATTGTTTATAATTACATTTTAGAACTTTTTGTTTATCTTCAGAGTCATTTAGGTGAAGACTTTAAACTTTCCAAGTGATTGGAATTTTTTTTCTAAAATATTATTTTCTTAAATAGTATTAATTTCATTTTGATTATGAAAGAAGTTCAATAAAACCCTGCCATAATGCCATAAGTGAGTACCCAAATATCCAATCATTAGAAATGAGGGATTGAATTATTGGGAGATTAATGAAACGGCCAGCACAAGCTTGTGTAACTAGCTAATTTGGAGTTCCATGGGAATATCCATGTCTTGGCTATGATTTGGCAACTTTTGGTGGCAGCTGTCCATTTTGGCTTTAAACATCTATGGTGATGATTTGGAATTGTGCGGCTGGCTGTGACGTCCTGGAATAACAGCAGCTGCTGTTATTCTTTGAATGTCCTGGTTAGTTGGTGTCTGTTTCATTGGCCCATCTGGGATGACTGAACCATGAGTTTATCAGAGAAGGGGGACCTCACCTTCACGTCTCTGTTTTCCTATAGAGGTTCGCCTGCTATTTTTCTTACTGGCCTTTCTCTCACTTTTCCTTTTCTTACTGGTCCTTTTTCTCTGCAGAAGGACTTTGGCCTCTACTTGCTAATTGCTAAAGCTAATTAGAAATCCTCAAACTAGACTGGTCACAGTGGCTCACACCTATAATTCCAGCACTTTGGGAGGCCAACGCAGGCAGATTACTTGAGGTCAGGAGTTTGAGACCAGCCCGGCCAACATGGTGACACCCTGTCTCTACTAAAAAAACAAAAATTAGTCAGGTGTGGTGGCCGGTGTCTGTAATCCCAGCTACTCAGGAGGTTGAGGCATGAGAATCACTTGAACATGGGAGGTGGAGTTTGCAGTGAGCCAATATCACTCCACTGCACTCCAGCCTGGGCAACAGAGAGAGACACTGTCTTAAAAAATTTTTTTTTTTAAATTTTAATATTAGTTAAATTAATCTATATAGTTTTTGGGATCATGTGGCAAAGGGGTGGGCTTTTTAGTAATTATTATTTTACTATACACTTTTTCCTATGAAAATTATTTTTTGATTTGAATTGAGTTATTGCTTAACAACCGAGTACTACTTAGATTCTCTTTTCATTGCTTGGAATTTATCATTTTAAGTGATCCCCTCTCCATTTCTTTAGTTCTTTGTTCTTTATTTCTTTCTTGGTCATACGCTTATTATCAATTTGCATAAGTCTAATATTTTTAGCATTGGAATATAGTTATAGTCAAGAAACTTTAGATTTGAGGGCACTTTTTTTTTCTGGTAGTTCATGAAAGCTTTTATTTTATTTTAATGATACAATTCTTTCTGTTTTTTTTTTTCTTTTGAGACGGAATTTCGCTCTCGTTGCCCAGGCTGGAGTGCAGTGGCGCAATCTCGGCTCACTGCAACCTCTGCCTTGCGGGTTCAAGTGATTCTCCTGCCTCAGCCTCCTGGGTAGCTGGGATTACAGCATGCGCCACTGCACCTAGCTAATTTTTATATTTTTAGTAGAGATGGGGTTTCACTATGTTGGCCAAGCTGGTCTCCAACTCCTGACCTCGTGATCCGCCCCCCTCGGCCTCCCAAAGTGCTGGGATTACAGGCATGGGCCACTGCTCCCTGTCACAATTCTTATTTTTCATACATGGATTCTGTTATTCGATCACAGCTTTATTCTTTTTTTTTGAGACAGAGTTGGTAATGGTGTCTTCTTGGCTCACTGCAACCTCCACCTCCAGGGTTCTAGCAATTCTTCTGCCTCAGTCTCCCAAGTAGCTGGAATTACAGGCGGTGTCCGCCACCACGCTTGGCTAATTTTTTTTTTTTCTTTTTTTTTTTAAGTAGAGATGGGGTTTTGCCATGTTGGCCAGGCTGGTCTTGAACTCCTGACCTCAGGTGATTCACCTGCTGCAGTCTCCCAAAGTGCTAGGATTACAGGCATGAGCCACGGCGCCCAGTCCTTTTTTTTCTTTTTATTCTTAAAGCTTTGTAGACATTTTATTTTTCCTCTATTTTGTGAAGTGAATCTTTGTTTTCTGTCTTGCATTGTTCTTATTTTTCCTTTTCTTCACCATCCCCTCTGCAAGTTAATAACTTTATTTCTCTTTCACATTTTGGCTCTGTCTTTTTCCTCTGCTTTCTGGGATGGCTTCTCAAATTTGTCTTCCATGTTACTGAATTACTTTTCCGAAGTGTCACTTCTCTGTTGTGCTCTATGGAAAACAGTAAATTGGTTACATTTTATATTCTTTACAATTATTTTCTTCTCTCAGCCTGAAACTTACTGTATCAGTTTACATCTCAGAAAGTATCTAAGTAGCCTTTTATATCTCACTTTCTATTTGTTATTTTGTGTTTTCTTATACTTCCTTGAGACCACGAAGGGAATGTTTTCTAAAGATGTCCTGTTTCTTGTAGTTAACTGTTTTTCAAAAGTATGATTCTTCTCTGCATTTTAAGAGCAATAACCTCCTCCTACATTATAGAATATTTTCATAAGTTTTGTGATTTTTTTTTTTGTTTGTTTTCAACCTAGATGTCTTCAAGTGAGGAGTCCTCTGTCCCACTGTGCTTATTATCAGACTGGAGGACTTAGGACTTCTTGCTGTCCACCTCAGGGACTAAAAGATTTCCCTTTTTACAGCATTATATCCCTTTTTACACTATATTCCCTTTTTATATTATATTCCCTTTTTACATTTACATTATATCCCTTTTTACATTATATTCCCTTTTTACAGCCATATATCCCCTTAAACAAATCTCTGAATGTTTAAAGTTTGAGTTTTTTTTTTTTTTTTTTAATTGTGATAAAATACACATAACATGAAATTTACTGATTTGAATTTATGGATACCACACCCCAAAGCTATCTCTTGTTCTCGTGCCTTGGTTTCATGACTGTTCAAAGTACATGTATTTATAGGTGATCCTGGTCACCCTGACCTGCCGCTGCTGCCAGGAATGGTATGTGGCAAATGTCATCTAAAACCCTGGGAGGGCTGGGCCCACCGTGCTGTCCCAGTATCCACCACCCTCTTCCTATCTGCAGGGTGCAATGGCCGATTGACTCCCTTTCCTGTTTCCTTTCATTCTTTCAGTGTTGCTGTATAATGTAATACAATACAATAGAATAGAATGTAATCAACATGTAATCTCAAGAGGATGTAGGAAGAGAGAAATGAAGGGGCACTGGGAACAGCGGCACCCAAGTAGCCCTTTCTGCCTCAGGCAGCAGATCCTTTCCTGTGTGGGAGAAGCTACCTGATTTTCCAGTTGGGGCAGGCTCTCTATTCTTTGGAAAAGAAAGGCAGACAGTGGGAGGAGAATCAAAACGTCTCTAGTTTTTTTCTCCCTGGACCTGGTCTGCTTCTGAGGTGAAAATTTACTTCAGCTGCTGGTAATTCCTCAGAGTGGTTCTATGTTTGCTCTTGTTAATAATCTCTCTTCACCAAGCCAGATAAATTTCTGAAGCAGCTCATCTGTTGCCACCGAAGTGTGCGCTTGTCATTTTGTGTAGACTTGTGTCTGTTCGTAAGAATGTAAATAGTCTGGAAGAGAGAAAATCAGGCACTGTTTACTCTCTGCTGTCTTATATTGAAAGTTGTAATAATGTTTTATTCGACATTTTTTGTTGTGTATGTTCACAATGGGATCATAACTACAGGCTTCAGAAAATTCAAGATGAGTGTGAACTAGAGCTTGAAAAAAGAAAACTAAACCTAACTCTAGAACACTTGATTTTTACCCTTTTACCCCTTTCCTCTCCACCCCACGCTCCGAATAGATGAAGGCTATTGGATTTTACGTCCGAGAGCAATAAAAGCTTTTTCACTGTTGTGTCTTTGCTTTCTGAAATAATGATACTAATATGTGTTCTGATTTTAAAAATTCAGAATGCTTTAAAGTTGCCTTGAGTCTGGTTTCTGAAAGGCTTTGAAAAGAGGCTTTACATCTTACATTCTGCTTCTTTTTCTACCTCCTAATTCCATCTTAATTGCAACCCTTCTCTTTTAAGACTCCGAGGGATTTCTCCCCAGTCTCTGTTCTGATGTGACTTGCTTTTCTCTTTGCCTTCGCTGTTTGGAAATGGGTTTCACATTTGCTTCCCAGGTTGACATTTTTCAGTGCTTTCATTCTTTGTCACCTCTCTGGCTGCTCTCCTCTGGAAAAACTGTCAGGTGCAGTTGTCCAGGGCAGCTGACCCAGGTAGAGGGCTAAAGAATATGGGCTGCAGTCACCCCTGAGCTTCTACGGGTGTCTTTTCACATGGACAGGAGAGCCAGAGAGAGCTTGAAGGATACAAAGAAATGCCCTGCTATTGCCTTTCCTTTGTGGACTGGATAGAGGAACAGGGCAGCAGTTCATGAAGAAATGGTGTCTGAATGACCCGCCTCCCATTTCAGAGGTTGTTGGAGGTGGAATTTTATTTTCTATCTCACTCATATAACTACTAGTTACTTGACAGCACTTCTCTTAACAAAGAGGCTGGTAAGTTTCTTTTTATGACTCACGAGGCAACATTCAGCAGACAATACCATTTACACACATATGTCAAAGCAAAGGTGGTTTCCCTACAACAAAAATCGAGACTTCCTTAGTGGGGTAGTGTTGTCTGGTCTTGTCTATTAATTCAGTGTCTCCTTACTAGACACTTCCTTTAAGGCAACAGACATTAGCATAAATTTGAAAGAAGAAAAAACCTGACTGCCCGGGGGAGGCAGGAAGGATACCTTTGGAGGGGTGGTTATAGAGAAACACAGACATTGTGGCATATTAGGTGCTAACGCTGGAAATAATGAGACCAGAGGCTTGGTTACAGCAGAAGGGATATGAAAGGAAGAAAAGGAAAGAAATATATCCCCACTTCTGCAAGGTGCAGTGATTCCTTTTAGAGTCAGTAGTCTTTAGTTGTTCTGTGATCTAAGGGTGCGAGAGTTCCGTAATCTCTCATTTGCAGGGCAAAAAGAGAAGCCTTTAAAGAACCTCTGATGTTTTGGTAAACATGAGAAAGATGCTCTTTTTTCCCCCGATGTCTTGTTTTACAGCTTCTTTTGCCATTAGGAAGATGGCCTTTGCTGTAGTATATTTATCTACATACACTTAGAGGAGTTTAGCTTGTCCAGGGCAGCTAAGCCCATCTTTTCTATGTCCTCAGATTCAAACAAATTTATTATTATTTTTCACCAAGTACTAAGAATGATTTGTACATGCTGTAGATAATCAGTCATTAATTCTCAGGAACATTCATATCCATGGGCATAATTATTTCTAAAGATAATTTTATAGGGCACAACCTGTGCTTTTGCAGTTATTATAAAACAATTTTTGTTATCTTGCTAGTTATTGTTGTTATTGTAAAATACACTGAAATTCTCTACCATATAATTTTTAAATGCAGCATTCCAAGAAATTGAGGTTGTAAAGAGACCATTACTTTTGCAAATGATTAAAGTCTCTCACTGGTTGCTGGAACCTCTGTTGGAATGCTGTCTTTAGAAGCTATATTTGGATTCCATATTTCTTTTTTTGAGATGATAGCCCCTTATTTCCTAACTCTATAAAATAAATGTGTGATTCCAAAACCTGGTGTTTGCCAGGTGTCTTCTAAGGCTATAATATGTATTTGATAATATTGTTGGTACTTCGCTATTTCAGGAGGACACCCATATCCTACATATTTATATTTGCCAATGTTGCTTTACTGTTTGCACATTAAGTTGTGGGCATATTTTTGTGTTTTTGAGCTGGGAGTTCATCCAACAAACCATATTCACTTTGGGGATACCAAAGTATTTATGCTTCCTATATCTAGGGAATATTATACATGCAATAGATTATAGTTCTAGGAGGTTGGAGCTTTGTCTATCTTTTTCACCAGTGTACCCCAACTATAATCTAGAATAGCAGCTTTTTAGGATTTGAGTTTTGTTGCCTTGTCTAGGTTTTTGGAGGTGCCCTTTACCATATTGTATTACGGGATAGACAGATAGTGAGATTTACATGGTTAAAATAGTCCGAGTTTACAGTTGTGTCCTTATGTGTGAGCATATAAAACACAATTTTCTAATTGGAAGAGGATGATTTAAACCTGCAGAGTTGAAAGCCCATATCTATAATTATTTCTTAAAGGCAGACTGTATATTAACAAAGAATTTGAATAACAAGCTGGTATGAAGTCTTAATGATATTTGTACTTAGGAGAATTTTTAAAAATAAACAGTTTGGAGATTAATGATCACATATCTTTTCAGTCAATGCTAGCACTCTCTTCTGTAGGATTTTGAACACTCTTTGAAAAGCTACAGATCAATGGAAACTTTGTATAGAAATGTAACTTTAGAAAAATAATGATTTTTAAAAATGCATCTCCAAGGCAGAAATTAGTGTTACTCAGGTTTATGCTGGGCTGCTGCTAGAGGATCCTTTTGAAGAAAAATGGCATATTCTAAGCTAAAAAGTGTGCACATAAATTTTTTGATTTTATGGTATATTACTACTCACATATTTGAATAGTAATATTGGTTTCTTGGGCTGGTTTCTTGGAAAAAGCTGTAACAACCTGGAAAATATTGCATTTACCAAACATTTCCCACTGTATATGGTTTCTTCCATTTTCCTTAAGAGTGTGTTTTAGCAGAATGAGACACATATAACATTTTAAAAGATTGTTTTGGCCGGGTGCGGTGGCTCATGCCTGTAATCCCAGCACTTCAGGAGGCCGAGGCAGGTGGATCACGAGGTCAGGAGTTTGAAACTAGCCTGGCCAACATGAGGAAACCCCATCTCTATTAAAAATACAAAAATTAACCAGGCATGGTGGCAGGCACCTGTAATCCCAGCTACTCGGGAGGCTGAGGTAGGAGAATTGCTTGAACCTACAATTCGGGAGGTGGAGGTTGCAGTGAGCCCAGATCATGCCACTGCACTCCAGCTTGGGGGACAGAGCAAGACTGCATCTCAAAAAAAAAAAAAAAAAAAAAGATTGTTTTATATAATCTTTACTATAAAAACAATAAAAATTAGAGCATGTGTTTAGGGCCAATTTCAAATGTGGAACTTTCAAATAAATCTTTTTGATAAATGTAATTTTATTGAGTTTGACAGATTCTTTCAAATGACACTTAATTAAATTAATTAATGAATTTAGACGTGGGACTTCCAGATGGTGGAGCTAGGATAGTTTTCAACAAATGATGCTGGCACAGTGGGATCTCTATAGGCAAAAAGATAAGTTTAGATCCAGGGGCCGGGCATGGTGGCGCCACGTCTGTAATCCCAGAACTTTGGGAGGCTGAGGCGGGTGGATCACCGGAGGTCAGGAGTTCGCAACCAGCCTAACATAGTGAAACCCCGTCTCTACTAAATACAAAAAAATTATCCGAGCGTGGTGGCTCATGCCTGTAATCCGAGCTACCTGGGAGGCCGAGACAGGAGAATCACTTGTACCTGGGAGAGGGAGGTTGCAGTCAGCTGAGATCATGCCATTGCACTCCAGCCTGGGAAACAAGAGCGAAACTCCATCTCAAAAAAAGAAAAAAAAAGATAAGTTTAGATCCTTACCTTACACCATACACAGAAGAATCGTTTCCACATGGATCACAGACAAAAGCTACAGACATAAAATGTCAAAAAGAAAACATACAAGAAAAATTTTAGAACCTTGGATCAGGCAGAGTTCTTAGATGTGGCACCAAAAACATAATCAATAAAAGAAAAATTTGATAAATTATATTTTTCCTAAATTAAAAAAATAGTTTGTGCTTCAACAGACACCATTAAGAATATAAAAAGATAAGCCATTGACTGAGAGAAGATATTGGTATATCATACATTCAATAAAAGACTTGTATCCAGAATATGTGAGGCACTCTTGCAACTCAATTAACACGAAGACAAACCCAGTTTAAAAAGGGGCAGATCTGAAGACCTATCTTCAGCAAAGATGATAGATGGCTAATAAGCATGTGACAAAATGTTCAACATCAGTAATCATTAGGGAAATGCAAACCAAAACCACAATCAGATACGACTCCATGCCTTTTATAATGGCTTTTGTAGCAATGCCACCGTGACATGGAGAAGGCTTCCTCCCAAGGTTAGCTTCTACTGCCAAAGCTCCTGACAGTGGTTCTTTAGTGGGATCACAGAAAGGTTTATTACTCACTTAGGGAGGAAGTTCTGGGTTAGGGCTAGAGGAGGATAAGAAGTTTTAGAACAGGGAGATTGAATAGCCGGTGCAGTGCACAGGAGTTTTGTCTACTCCTTATGAATCTATGGATAGCCCTAAGACCTTGAGGCAAAGTTTTACATTTGAGAAACTATTACTAATTACATTTGAGGCCCGGCATGGTGGCTCACACCTGTAATCCCAGCACTCTGGGAGGCCGGGGCAGGTGGATCACTTGAGGTCAGGAGTTTGAGACCAGCCTGGCCAACATGGTGAAAGTGAGCTGAGATCACACCACTGCACTGGGTGACAGTGCAGCCTGGGTGACAGAGCAAGAATCAGTCTCAAAAAAAAACAAAAAACAAAAAACAAAAAAACAAAAAAACACAATAAAACAAAACAAAAAACAAATTACATTTGAGAAACTATTGAGTTGATAAACTATTAAAAAAGTGATTAAAAATCAGTATCCCTTTGCCTCCAGGAGTTGTGGAGTAATTTCCTATTGCTTATAGTTACGAAAGCCATGGGCATTGTCATCCTGAATCCCATAGTTATCCCCCATTCAAATTGCTGTAATGGAGTGAAGCCAGAGCCGGCATCCGGTTTAAGATTGTTGGCACTGGGAGTTTATTTGAGATCTTCCTTTCCTTGTTGGAAGATCCACATAGTTCAAGGGAGTGTTGAATCTTTGTTGTACAATTGAAAATACCTCCATTTATGTTCATGCACTTTGCAGGAACAGCTGCATGGATATTTTATTGCTCTAATGATTTCTAATGAGCCATTTCCTCCTGGGAGATAACCTCAGCATGCCTGGTAGTGATTCCTCTTCTTCACGTGCAGTTGGCCTGGGAGTCGCTAAATCGACACATGGGTAGTGGGGGTAAAGTGAGCCTTGTTAGGATTGTGCAGGAGGCAACAGACACAGCGGGGAGATGAGGCTTAGAGATTGCTGGCACTAAATCACACATTCATGGAGGTCCAAGTGCAACTACTTTGGAAAAGAGTTTGGCAGTTTCATAAAAAGTTAAACATAGGCTGGGCGTGGTGGCTCACACCTGTAATCCCAGCAGTTTGCTGAGGCCGAGGAGGGTGGATCACCTGAGGTCAGGAGTTTGAGACCAGCCTGGCCAACATGGCAAAACCCTGTCTCCACTAAAAGTACAAAAATTAGCAGGGTGTGTTGGTGGGTGCCTCTAATTCCAGCTACTCAGGAGGCTGAGGCACAAGAAACACTTGAACACAGGAAGCGGAGGTTGCAGTGAGTCGAGATTGCATCACTGCACTCCAGTCTGGGCAACACAGACAGGCTCCATCCCCACCTCCAAAAACAAAAAACAAAACAAAAAAAACCCCGAAGAGACAGGAGGAAGAAGCCCAGAACGTAATAATGCATGACCTGTAAATCATATGTAGTGAGATGTATAAAAAGCTGAATACCTGAAACTTGAGATATGAATCTGAAAAGCTGGAAGAGGAAAATTCTACCTCAAGAAATGAAATTATCATTTTAAATGAAGAAGATAGCATTTTCAACTTGAAATTAAGTAGAAACCGTAAAGCTGTAAAAAGTTGTAGTTTGGAAGGTGGTTTGTCTTTTGTATTTGCCATAATATGTCATCTTATGGAGGCTGTGAAGCACCTTTTGGGTAAGGCAGTTTGAGTCAGTGACCAACACACTGCATTGAATAAAGAATTGTTAACTCTGAAAATGTGACTGAATTATGTGAAGAGACTCAAAAGGTAAGAGTTATTCTAACAAGGCCTGTGCAGTATTCTCTTGGTCTCAATCCCTTTTCCTCAAAGATAAGAGTTTGCCTTTCCTTTTAGTACAGAGGAAGTGTCTTTTACATGGGAATTTCATCTTTTGCTTTTAATAAGTACCACAAAGGTCAAATGATTTTCTTTGTTATCTTCTGGTTTCCAAGTGTCTTTACTTAAATAGTCAGTAAGACAGAATAGCTGAGGAGTTTTGGAGAAAGAGAGCTTAGCTTAGAGAAAGATAAAGAGGAGGAGGTGTAGGAAGGGAAGGGAAAGGCTTTGGACTGGAAAGGCTCAGCTAGCTCAGAGGCAGTCTGTGAGTCCTGAATGTGTTTTGGAGCCTTGAGATACCAATTGAGATATGTGTCCTATTTGGACTGTATGATTTTATAGGTGTGATTTTTTTTTTTTTTTAGTTTAGTTTTCAGAAAAACAGACTCTTTGAATGATCTCCATAATGTTTGTATATGTTACCAGCTGGGGCCCCAGAGCAGGAGCTATACTGGCATGCCTTTGAATTTTGAGAGCCATTTGTAAATAAATTTATCTAGGTGATTCAGTTTAATGCCAAATACACAAAAGCCAAATTAAACTCAAGGTATGCAAATGAAGTGGAGTATAAAGTACATACTTATCAAGAAAGAGGATAACTCTTCTCCAGTGGGGAAAAGTCTCTGTAACCAGGAGGGGGAAAAAACCCCTTTCTAAACAGGAGATCTCATAACCAGAGGGGGAAAGACCTCTCATAACCAATTCCCAAATAAAATCAAGCTCAGTAAAATAATAAAATAAAATAAAATAAAATAAAATAAAATAAAATAAAATACAAAATAAAATAAAATAAAACAAAATAAGAGAGTTTAATCCAAGAGAGACTCACCAGGCGGGAAAAGAGGCAACCTACAGAAACAGGGGGGCATGGCCAGGCATGGTGGCTCACACCTGTATTCCCAGCACTTTGGGAGGCCGAGGTGGGTGAATCACAAGGTCAGGAGTTCGAGACCAGCCTGGCCAATATGGTGAAACCCCATCTCTACTAAAAATACAAAAAATCAGCCGGGTATGGTGGTGCCCAGCTACTCAGGAGGCTGAGGCAGAAGAATCGCTTGAACACGGGGGACAGAGATTGCAGTGAGCTGAGATTGGGCCACTGCACTCAAGCCTGGGTGACAGAAGAGAGAAAGGAAGAAAGGAAGAGAGAAAGAAAGAAAGGGAGGGAAGGCAGGGAAGGGAGGGAAAGGAATGAAGGGAAGGAAGAGAAGGAAGGGAGGGGAAGGAAGGAAGGGAAGGAAAGGAGAAAGACCAAAAGAGAGAAAGAAAGAAAGAAAAGAAAGACAAGGAAAGACAGAGAGAGAAAGAAAGAAAGAGAGAAAGAAAGAAGAAAGAAAAGAAAGAAAGAAAGAAGAAAATAAAATAAAATAAAAGACAGGTCCAAGGGGCCTGAATGTGAGTACCACAAGCCATAGTTCCAGGGCCTGTTGTTGATCTCTCCAAGGTGAGTCTGCTTCAGACTCCACTTCTGACACCAAGTATGCTGAAATCAAAGTGAAATATAGAGATGGTCCAGGCATGGTGGCTCACACCTGTAATCCCACTACTTTGGGAGGCCAAGCCAAGAGGATTTGAGGCCAAGTGTTCACGACCAGCCTGGGTAACATAGTGAGACCATGTCTCTACAAACTAAAAATTAAAAAATAAAATAAAATTAGCTGAGTGTGATGGCACATGTGTAGTCCCAACTACTCGGGAGGTTGAGGCAGAAGAATTGCTTGAGTCCAGGAGTTCAAGGCTGCAGTGAGCTGTGACTGTGCCACTGCACTCCAGCCTGAGGCAACAGAGAGACCCTCCCTCAAATATATATGAAATACGTATGAGAGAGAGAGAGAGAGAGAGAGAGAGAGAGAGAGAGAGAGATGAATCTGTAAGTGAAATGGTTATTTATTTATTATTATTTTTTTGAGACGGAGCCTTGCTTTGTCACCCAGGCTGGAGTGCAGTGGAGCGATGTCCACACACCGCAACCTCTGCCTCCTGCGTTCACGCCATTCTCCTGCCTCAGCCTCCTGAGTAGCTGGGACTACAGGCACCCACCACAACGCCCGGCTAACTTTTTTGTATTTTTGGGAGAGATGGGGTTTCACCGTGTTCACCAGGATGGTCTCGATCTCCTGACCTAGTGATCCGCCCGCCTCGGCCTCCCAAAGTGCTGGGATTACAGGAGTGAGCCACCGCGCCCGGCCTAAGTGAAATGTTTTATTTGGGAATCATAGAATTGCAATTTGGGGTATACACACAGATGGAGTGGTCTTGGGTATGCCTGAAGGACAAAGAGAAGGTTGGGAGTTTGTATTAGTTTTCATGCTGCTAATAAAGACATACCTGAGACTGGGCAATTTACAAAAGAAAGAGGTTTAATGTACTCACAGTTCCACGTGGCTGGAAAGGCCTCACAATCGTGGTGGAAGGTAAAAGGCATATCTCACAGGGTGGCAGACAAGGGAAGAGGGCTTGTGCAGGAAAACTGCCCTTTATAAAACCATCAGATCTCGTGAGACTTATTCACTATCATGAGAATAGCATATGAAAGACCTGCTATTAATTCAATTACCTCCCCCCGGGACCCTCCCACAACACGCGGGAATTAAAGATGAGATGCGGGTGGGGACACAGCCAAACCATATTGGAGTTTTATCAGTAAGAGAAGTGTTATGCCTTGTTTAGAAAGAAAGCTCATTGGCACTATAGAAGGTTTTGGGAGCTGGCAAGCTCTGACTGGTGAGTGACGGTGGTAAGTAAAACTAGTGTTAGAGTTGCAGCAGGTGATTCCAGCAGCTGCTAAGTAAAACTCATCTTAGGGTTACAGCACATTGTTTTGGTAGCTGGGTTTGTGGGTAATTTTTGAAGCAGGTGCTATGTGCAGAGTGCTTTCCCCCCGCTGGTCCCCAGACTTTGTTTTATTTGGGTATGGCAAGAATCACCCAATTCACATAATCAGCTTTCACAGAAGTAAAGTTTTGTTGTTGGGATATGATATGAGAGGATGTAACAATTTTTGAAGAGCACCAACTTTTAAGAAGTCTCGTTAGGCAATCCACATTGTTATCAAAAATATCTTGAGGTGAGACACAGACAGAATGGGCAAAATTTTCCGTTAATATTCAGATTTCTTGCATTGCCCTCCATTTTATAAGCAGTTCAAGTCAGGGCTGAAATGCTGTTTGTTTAAGATAGAGAAAGTCACCCAAATGGGAGTCCCTGTGATGTGTGGGGCTTACACAAAGACATTATGTCAAGCTCAATAGAACCAAGGAAGTTTAGCAATTATTCAACTGTTACTAAGCGCCAGGTTTCAGCAGCTTTGTATGATTTCATTTAATTCTCACCACAACGTTATTATGTAGAACTGGTAATATTCTCATTTCACCAAAGGAGAAGCCACGACACAGAGAGGCCAGCAACTTGTCCCAGGCCACAAAGCTGAAGCCTGTGCTCCTCATGGTCTTTGCCCTCATGGGAATTAGGCTCCAGATGGTGAAACAGAGATAAGTTGCAGTGTGTCTCATAGGAAATGGAGATCGAGCTTTCTGGACATTTAGGGGATTTGGAAGAAGGAGGTGAGCACATGTGATAGGCTTTTGGGGACAGAGGGCCTTGGGGAGACCTGGAGGTGATAGAATTTGGCCTAGACGCCACATACCATACTGAGAGGAAAGAGACCAGCTCAGATCTTTGAATCTCTTCAGATTATAAAGTCAAACTTAATGAATTCAGATAAGCAGCAGCAGCAAGGAATGCAGAATAAGCCAGGCATGGAGAGGTCAGCTTCAGGGAGCTTTCCAGGGGCCAGCATCCCCCTGCGTGTAACTCAGGCCCCAGGCCATTTTTGAAAATAACCTGGAGAGCTTTCTCAGCATGGGAGTCCTTGCTGAGTCTGGGAGTTTGGAGCTGCCCCAGTCTGTGTGGGTGGGTCGGAGAGTCTGTGCCCAGCCTTAAAGGTGGAAGCTGGTGTTCTGGTGGCCACCTCCAGAAAGTTGCCCTCGCGTGGTACAAGAGAAACTATAGACCATGGCAGTGAACATGCACTGAGGCCTCATTATTTACTTTACCCAAGTTGCAGTTAACCAACTCAGTTTCCCTTTCCCATGTGTGTGTGTGTGTGTGTCCTCCCAACACCTACAGACACAGGTTCAGGCTATATTTGTGGGATTGTACTGTACTTTCAGGAAGGTCCGAGGAATAAGCACATCCACCTCATTCACCTTGAGTTTCATTAAGAGCAAGTCCCCTAAGAAAAGAATGAATTTATATCCAAAGATTCTATGCCGACTCACTCAAAAAGATGATTTTCTTTTCTTTTGAAAATATTCTTCTCAGCACAGTACTGACTCCAGCACACAGTCAAAAGGTTATTAATGGCTTCATTCATCCGTTCAGTGGATATTTATGCTGCAGGAAACCTGTGCTCTTATCTTAGAGCCTGGGTACCAACAGGGTGGATATGCAGGTGGTACCTAATTTGATTGGGTAAAAACATCCTTCTTTCCCTAGGAAGGCAGGTGCTAGGTCCAGCTCTGTAGTGTTTGTGGCAAAGCACATCAGTTGTCGAATCTTTGAAGATTTTCTGAGACTCTGCCCTGGTCAGCCGGAGTTTCAGAATCTGTGGACACCGTCCCAAGAAAGCATATGTCCCTGCTCCCAAGGAGTCCCCCATCTGGAGGGTGGGAAGAAGCATGTGTCATGACCATTCTTCATAAATGCTGTCCTTGAAATATGTCTAGGCACGAAGAGGGGGTAGCCCAGGGGAGAGAAGCCAGGGGAGGCTAAACAGGTACAAGTGCCTGTTTTGAGTCTTGAAGGATAAGTAGAAATTCCTTGAGCAGGTAAGAAGGATAAAAGACCTTGGCACCATATCTAAAGGCTTAAGGATATAAGAACAAGATGGGTTTGTGAAGCAGAAAAATCTCTCGGGATGGCTGGGTCCCAGGATATGCGTTGAAGACAGGTGAATGTAAGGCTGGAAAAGTAGATAGTGGGGCTACAAAACAAAGGGGCACTCCTTGCTAAATAATTCAGGCATTATCTCACAGGTTTTGGGACTTTATTGAAGGCTTTTCAGTTGGATGACCTGATGAAGTCTGTAATTTGGAGAGATGACTGGGGCTGCAGTGAGGCAGAGCTGATATTCAGCCAGGATGGCCATACGTTATTAAAGTGCCGAGAGGGCTGCAGCCCCGAGTCCCGGGTGCTCTGCCCCCAGCCCCTGGCCCTCCTTCCAGGGACTCCAGAGGTGGATACCTGGTTGAGCGGGTGTCTGCACAGGCGAAGTGCCTACCATGGGCCCAGCATCTGTTTCTGATCAGTTGGGGGTCTATCATAAACATTAAGTATTATTATGTTTATATTTTTGTTAGTTTGATGGGCAAAAATGGTATCTCTGTTTTAATTGGAATTTCCTTGATTACCAATGGTTGGATATTAAAGCTGTATCTTAGATTTCTAATCTGGCAAATGAATTAGTGATGCCCTGTGATTATTTTTTTGGACCACAGGTGTTTAACAATTATTTAAGCAAGGGTGTGTGTGTGAGTAGCAACTTGATATAGATGTGTCACGTGTGTTTAACAAGCTGATATAAAAATGTGTTATTGCCCTGTTGAGGAAAGGTACAGGTTATTTTTTCCCCCAGATTTAAAATGTTCATTAGTTTCCTGAGTCACATAAAGAAGCCAGAGAAGTTGGGATGTGACCTGTCATTGGTCTGTTATTAGAGAAACTTCAGCCAAATTAAATTTAAAGGAGTTTAATTGAGCAACAAACAATTCATGAATCGGGCAGCCCCCAGAATCACAGCAGATTCAGAGAGACTCCAGAGATGCCTCATTGTCAGAGCAAATTTATATACAAAAACAAAACAAAACAAAAAACAAACAACAACAACAAAAACCAAGGAAGTGACACATAGAAGTTGACATTGAGGTACAGAAAAACTGGGGTGGTTACAGGTTAGTGTCTGTCTTATTTGAACACAGTTTGAACACTTAGCAGTCTATGAGTGGTTGAAGTACGGCTGCTGGAATTGGCCAAGACTCAGCTGTTGTTACAGGCACATACTTCTAAGTTAGCTCTTCAATCTTGTCTGACTATTAAGCTAGGTTACAGTTCTTCCACAAGGACCCTAATATAGAAGTACAGAGTCCTCAGGCCATATTTAGTTTGCTTTAACAGGTCTCACTCATCTGTTTCCTTGAGCCATTAAGTAGGATCTAAATCAGACACCAATGTGGCGTCAACTCTTTGTAAAGCTGAAAAGTGTGTTTATCATCGTCTGTGAGCTCATATGCAACTGCATTTGTTGGCTGTATTTTTTCCTGCTAGCATGTTTTTAGCATAAAGGTCATAAACTGGCAATAATAATGTATCAAAAACGCAGGCAGTCTCTTGAAATTCACATTCATACACATTACATCACAGCAAATCTGTGGGGTGGAAAGGACCTTCTCCTCTTGTCTGCTCGGATTGTTGTAATTGCCTCAGAACTAGTGTCCTCTTCCAGAATCTATTCTCAAAACAGCACGCTGAGTGGTCCTTTTAAATACATACTCCGTCCTGTCGCTCTCCTCCAGTGACTCCTCGGTTCACTCAGCGAAGGCCGAAGTCCTTTCCCAGGCTGGTGAGTCATTAAAAAATCTGGTCCCCACTGCTTCTCTGACTTCATCTCTTTCAATTCTCCTTGCTCACTGTGTTCCCACTGCATGGAACTTCCAGCTATTTCTAGAACATGGTATGCTCTGGCACCTTGTCTCCAACAGTGTTCTCTGCCTGGACCAAGGCTCTTTCATGAGCATCCCCCAGATACCCACTTAGTCTACTTCCTGCTTCCGGTTTTTGGGTTCTGGCTTCCGGTTTTCCGCTTCTGGCTTCCGGTTTTCTGTCTGTCCCTTCAGACTCCACTCTTAAACCTACTCTCTGTTTCCTCTTTCTTTGCCCTATTTTTTCCTGTACCACTTTTCATCATATGACACCACATATATTTCACAGTACTTGTTCTTATCTATCTCCTCCCACTAGGCAGCGAGCTCCATGTGGACAAAGATGTTTGTTTCATTTACAGTTGTGCCTGGAATACTGATGGCAAATAGTAGAAACTGACTATTTGTTGGGCAAATTCCTTCCCCCCCCCCCCCCCCCAAAAGAAGACCATGAGGCACAGAGAAACTGCAGTGATTTGCCTAAGGTCACACAGCTAGTAGGTGTACAACTTGGGATTTGAACCCAGGATGCCTTCCTGCAGGGTTGTTTTTAGGACAGAGAGGATCTCATGCTGGCTTTCTGAATTCTTCCCTTGTTTTTGCAGCGGGCTCTGCGTTGTTGTTCTAACAGTTAATGCTTTTTCTACCATAGCCTGGTTGGGCTATATTTTTCAGAAATCCAAATAAATCTATATTACACTCACACCCTTCCCCCCCCCCCTTTAAAACGAAACTTTTATTCACTAAAATAACTGCTTTCGAATCGGTATATCATTATTTCGGTCACACTTTGAAATGATGTGCTTAAAATACCTTTAAAACAGCACTGTGAAGAAATATCTTTTATATAAATGTTACAAATGTGGTTCAAAAGACTCGCCCTGACTTTCTTTCCCTTACCCTCCGTCTCAGGGTGGGAGCTACCTGATCCTCGGGTGCCTTCCAGCCGTCCTCAGCGGCTGATTCTCATCCTCATGTCGGCCAAAGGTGGCAGCCCTTGGGGCAGTCTGCTTCACAGTTGAGAAGGAAAGAAAAGGAGGAGAGCAAAGGGCTTTTTCCTAATGAGGCTTTGCCTTTGTAGTTGAAAAGGAAATCCCTACTCAAATATTTCTGCCTAAATCTTTTTAGCCATAAGTGTCACATGCTCAGCCTTGGCTTCTGGAAGTCTAGAAAGATAAATGTCTCGCTTAGTAGCCTGTGTATTGAAGGCAGGCAAAGGAAAGGGGTTTGGGAATGGCTTTGGGCCACTGTCTGCCACAAGAGGGAGCCCCTGATCACACTGAACAAGTCTTTCATGTAACCTTAATAAGAATGTAAAAGGAATAATCAGCAGAGTAAATAGACAACCCACAGAATGGGAGAAAATATTTGCAAACTATGCATCTGTCAAAGGGCTAGAATCCAGAATCTACAAGGAACTCAAACAAATCAGCAAGAGAAAAATAATCCCATCAAAAAGTGAGCAAAGGACGTGAATAGACAATTCTCAAGACATACAAATGGCCAACAAACATAGGAAAAACTGCTTGACACTACTAATCATCAGAGAGATGCAAGTTAAAACCACAGTGAGATATCACCTTACACTGGCAAAAAACGACCATTATTAAAAAGTCAAAAACAACAGATGTTGGCGAGGATGTGGGGAAAAGGGAATACTTAGACACTGCTGGTGGGAATGCAAATTAGTACAGCTTTTATGGAAAACAGCATGAAGATTCCACTAAAAGTGGATCTACCATTCAATCCAGCAATCCCACTATCAGGTATCTAGCCAAAGGAAAAGAAGTCTATATGAAAAATACACAAGCACACGCATGTTTATAGTAGCACAATTCACAATTGCAAAGATGTGGAACTAACGTAAGTGCCCATCCAATGAATCGATAAAGAAAATGTGGTGTGTATACACCATGGAAAACTACTCAGCCATAAGAAGGAACAAAATAATGTCTTTTGGAGCAACTTGGATGGAGCTGGAGGCCATTATTCTTAGTGAAGTAACACAGGAGTAGAAAACCAAAAACTGTATATCCTCACTTATAAATGGGAGCTAAGCTATGAGTATGCAGAGGCATACAGAGTGGATATAATGGTCTTTAGAGACTCAGAAGGGGGAAGACTGGAGGAGCGTTAGAGATAAAAAAAACTACACATAGGTACAATGTACACTACTCGGGTGATGGGCGCACTAAAATCTCAGAATTCACCACGCACAATTCATCCATGTAACAAAAAAACACTTGTACCCCAAAAACTATTGAAATAAAAAAATTTTAACAAAGAATATAAATATTTGGAAGAGAAGGGATGCTATAGAAAAAAGGTACCAGATGCTAAATGAAGCACCAAATGGTAAAATGTGAAGTACAAATAGAAGTTGAAGAAGTAAGGCCAGGCATGGTGGCTCATGCCTGTAATCCTGGCACTCTGGGAGTCTGAGGTGGTCAGATCACTTGAGCCTAGGAGTTCAAGACGAGCCTGAGCACATAGTGAGACCCCGTCTCTACACAAGATGCAAAAATTAGCTGAGCATGGTGGCACGCATCTGTAGTCCCAGCTATTCTCAGGAGGGTGAGGTGACAGGATCACCTGAGCCCGGGAGGTGGAGGTTGCAGATTTCATGGGCACACAGGGAAAAACACACAGGGAGAAAGTGAGAGGGAGGAGAGGCAGCTGGAAGGGCTCGAGGAAAGAAGCCGCTGAGCTGTGTCTCCAGGGAAGAGCTAAGCAACTATCCAGGTAGAGGAAGAGGCGGCCAAGCAGAAGGAACAGCAAGTAAAAGAAAAGCTGATTTCATGCCACTGCACTCCAGCCTGGGAAACAGAGTGACACCTTGCCTCGAAAACGGAAAAGAAAAATAGAAATAAAAGGTAGAAAAAGTACTGAGGAGTATGTGGGGGTGTTGGTGGTGGGGTTAGTCGTGGTGATGATCTATTATATCCCTAAAGTGAAAAACTGGCAGTATAAATGAATAAGTGATCATAAATTCTAAGGGTAATTGATGTAGTCCAAAATACGAAGCCAAGTTTTAAAGAGATCTATCTACTAATACTAGATATAAACCAACAGGAGGAGGGGGCACAACAGAATAAAACACAAGATGTTAAATGAAGCCCCAGATTGCACTTACCGTATGTGCTACTAATATCATCATGAATCCCCCCACACAACAGGAAGGGGGTGTGGCGGTGCAGCTCAGGCCACAAAAGCCATATAACATGTTGACAGCGTTCAACCCCCATTCATTTCTCAGGTTATCACGGACTGACTTCTGCCCCACCTACTGTTCTCCCAGCAGGCTTTCTGCTGAGATGGTTGGCATCGTAGCCAACAGGTCTATCCTTGTATTACTTGCTTCCTCGAATTTGACCACGCCTTCCACGTCACACTGGTTTTCTCCTTGGACTCCCATGATGCCAGCTCTGTGGCTGTCCTCTGCTTCTTGGTGCTGCTCTTCACCTTCCTGTCCCCTTTTCTATCAGTTCAGACACATTCTTCTCTCTGGCCTCTGCACACTTTTACTTGCTGTTCCTTCTGCTTGGCGGCCTCCTCCTCTATCTAGCTGGTTGCTTAGCTCCTCCCTGGAGACACAGCTCAGTGGCTCCTTTCCTTGGGAAGCCCTTCCAATGGCCTCTCCTGTCTCTAACTTTCTCTCTGTGTGTTTCTCCACATAAGTCAGTATCACGCCAGTGTCAACTGACTCTATTTACCCACTTCTTAGGTAGATTGAGAACAATGCAACAGCAGGAACTACCCATCAGTTTTGTATCTCCAGGATTTACGGAGGGTCATATATCAAATAAAAATAAGCATTTGCTACATCAGTGAATGAATGAAAGTATTAGGGTTTGTAATGTACTCTACAGACAGGAAGCCATCAGCAAGACAACTAAGGAGGAGGACAGAGTGTGGGGAGGGGAGGGGAAGGGCCGATGGCGGCTGCACCAGGACACACCCAGCTGGGTGCTTCGCACATATTATCTGCTTATCATCACAGCAACCTATGGAATACGTGTTCAAGTTTTATGTGATAGCATTTAAAGAAATTGAGGGAGATTTGGTCACTCACTTTAGTGAGGAAATCTGCTAGGGATAATACTAGAAGTTAATAGGGCTTAAAATGAAGTCAAAACAATGTCTCAAAATGCTCTGACAATAAACACGACGATCTTGTTTCTTTTTCTTCATACAAACAGAAGGACTCGTGTACTTCTTGCCTACTCGAACTCAGAGGCAAAAAGAGAAAGTGCTAGTCAGGGCTGTCCTCTTTTCATCAGCAAGTGTGTTTCCATAAATCCAAGATACCTGGCGATTTCCGATAGGCCATTGCTCCTGCTCCTTCAGGAATAAAGGATGAAGTGCAAGGCATCCCCTTATCAATAGACAAGTGTCCAATGATTGCCTCTGGGAGACTGAGTCTGACTTCAGTTCTCAATACTGTCTTTTTTGGAAACCCCTTGTCATCCTGTCCCTGGAGAAGAATGTCCATGTATATCAGGACTTTGGCTGAATTCACATTCAGCTGCCATCCTCAAGTTCTTGTTTTCACTTGACTGTCTCCTTGATCTTGATCTATAGATGGAAATCCCATCACCTTCTCCTCTCTAACTGCGAGGCAGCAAAGACAAAGCTGCTGATTGTTCTATGGCTTCGGCTCATGCTGTGATGGTGCAGCGTACTTTGAAGAGGCCTCTTCCGGAATCATTCTGACTCTATCATATCCCCATCCCAGGTCTCCATCAGGTCTCCTTCGCTCTACGTTTGAAAACCTTTGGTTGTAGAACCTTGGCCTAGCGCCAAGTGTGGTCCCCAGACCAGCAGCATTGGCAGCACCAGGGAACTTGTTAGAAATACAGATTCTCAGATCTCACCCCAGAAGACTTAATGAGAGACCCTCCAGTTGAAACCCAGTCCCTCCTAATGACTTTGATATATGCTAACGTCTGAGAACTCTCATTCCTCAGTGCTGAAGGTTAGAGAGGAATTAGAAGTATCTTTTATCATCAGACCGTGGCATTTAACATTTTTCCCTGTTTTTTCTTTATCCCCCATTCCCCCTTTCATGCATATAACTTTTTTGTGTGTTTTTTTTTTTTTTTGAGACACAGTCTTGCTCTGTCGCCCAGGCTGGAGGGCAGTGGCACGATCTCAGTTCATTGCAACCTCTGCCTCCGGGTTCAAGCTATTCTCCTGTCTCAACCTCCCAAGTAGCTGGGACTACAGGTGCATACCACCATGCCTGGATAATTTTGGTATTTTTAGGAGAGACAGGGTTTCACTATGTTGGCCAGGCTGGTCTTGAACTCCTGGCCTCAAGTGATCCGCCCACCTTGGCCTCCCAAAGTCCTGGGATTAGAGGCATGAGCCACTGTGCCAGGCACCATGCATAGAACTTTTTCTGTACCAAAAGATGAAGTCTTTCTGCTGGTAGATCCATGAATTTTATGGAAAATATCAAGAAGGGGCAGGATTTTGATCTAAAAGACTACCACTCTCTCACACTGTAGCAGCCAGGCTCAGCTCATAGCCCCTCAGGTCTACAATGAAAGTGCTTGCAGGTCAACTTCCACTTGCCAGCCTGAACATTTCTTTGCTTGAGGGCTTTCTCTGGCTGGCTGAATCACTTTCCTTGAGATGTGGGAGAATTAATGTCCCTGGAAGCAGCCTTCAATCAATGACTGACAAGTGTTGGCTTTTAAAAACGCCAGCTGTTTTTCCCACTTGGGTATCTCTGAAGCTGGTTCTCCACTGGCTCCCAGAACTCTCCAGACCATTTTTTTTTTTTTTTTTGCTGCAGTTTCTCAGTTAACCATGTAAAAACTTGCTTGACAGCATGCATTTTATGACATGCATTTTCTTATGTATCTGTTTTAATTGCCTCCTGGTCACCCCATTGGTAAAGGGGGATTCTCACCTCATCACCCCAGGATTATGGGGATGCCCAGACACATGACACCCAACACTGGATAAGGATTTTGATGGCAATGTATTAGGTCCCATATGCTCACTGCAGGGCAGAAGAGGACATCGTGTACCACACAGGGTCACCAGCACTTGGGAACAGAGTGAAGAAGCAGGGGCTGTGGGAGGCTGGCTTTGTAGTATCAGCAGGATGGAGCTTCCCCTAGTGCCTGTGGGAGGATGTGACTGTCTTGTTTGAATAATGCCACAGGGTGGCAGGCAACTGAATCCCACTACTCAGAGATAAGCAGGAACTGTGACTGGTTCCTGTGATAAGGAGGATGGCTTGACTAGGGTACCTTATCTGTGGAAAAAGTAGGGATGGGAACTTGTATTTGAGGCCCTCCACAGGTTTTCCCAGATGTCAAGGCATGCATAATATCGGATCTTAATTTTAGGCCTTATACCACCATATCTCACCCTCCTGCTCCCCTCCCATTTTACCTGCGATTATCTCCTAAACAACCTACTTTCTTTTCTTTCTCCTTCCTTCCTTCCTTCCTTCCTCTCTCTCTTTCTTTCTTTCTTTTTTTGAGACAGGGTCTTGCTCTGCTGCCTAGGCTGGAGTGCAGGGGCACGATCTCGGCCCACTGCAGCCTCCGCCTCCCAGGTTCAAGCATTTCTCCCACCTCAGCCTCCCGAGTAGCTGGGATTACAGGTGCACCACCATGCCCAGCTAATTTTTGTATTTTTAGTAGAGACAGGGTTTCACCAACTCCTGATCTCAGGTGAACCACCCCCCTTGGCCTCCCAAAGTGCTGGGGTTACAGGTGTGAGCCACCATGCCCAGTCAACCTACTTACATTTCAATCCTTGTCTTGTGGTCGGCTTTTGGGACAACCCAAACGGATACAACTATATGTGTGCTTGTAAGCATATCCTGCTACTAAAGATGTGTGTGTATATGTAAATATATATGTATATATGATATACATATATGTTTGTAATTTCTGAAAGTCATTTTACTTTATAGAATATTCCTAGGTTATTAGTTCAATTTTGAGTCCCAAATAGCTGGTGGTAAGATGAAGCAATTTTTTTAGAGTTAACATTGATGGGTGGTTGGGCGTCGTGGCTCATGTCTGTAATCTCAGCATTTGGGGAGGCTGAGGTGGGAGAATCACTTGAGGTCAGAAGTTTAAGATCAGCCTGGACAACATGGGGAAACCCTGTCTCTACCAAAAAAATACAAAAATTAGCCAGGTGTGCCTGTAATCCCAGCTACTCAGGAGAATCGCTTGAACCTGGGAGGCAGAGGTTGCAGGGAGCTGAGATTGTGCCACTGCACTCCAGCCTGGGTGACAGAGTAAGACTCTGTCTCAAAAGAAAAAATTGATGATGTTACGTATTATTTCTTCCTAAAGGAAAAATAATTAGTGGTTGATGGGCACAGCTGCAAGTAAAACAGGGAGATAATGAAATAGGTATAAATAAATGGAGTGAGAAGAAACCTCATATTAGACCTGTCGAAATATCCTGTATAATGAAAATACGGTTTGTCTTCTTTTATCATTGACAATCAGAGCACAATCTTTAAATGAACACATTAATAGATGGCAGGCTGACACACATACACTCACGCTCATACACTCACACACTGTGTGGGGGCACAGGCAGGATTGAAATATGGTGTCTGTTACAACGACAAAGGATGCAACAACAGAACTTGGAAATAGGCCAGGCACGGTGGCTCACGCCTGTAATCCCAGCACTTTGGGAGGCCAAGGAGGGCGGATCACCTGAGGTCAGGAGTTTGAGAGCAGCCTGTCCAAAATGTTGAACCCTCATTCCTACTAAATATACAAAATTTAGCTGGGCATGGTGGTGTGCTCCTGTAATCCCAGCTACTCAGGAAGCTGAGGCACAAGAATTGCTTGAACCTGGGAGGAGGAGGCTGCAGTGAGCTGAGCTTGTGCCACTACACTCCAGCCTGGGCAACAGGGTGAGACTGCATCTCAAAAAAAAAGAATTTGGAAATAATGTTATAAAGGTCAAACGTAAGGCAGTTAAGGCATCAGGTGGGGTGACAGAGAGAATGTTGCTGCAGGGGGAATGTTAGAAAGTGTGAGCGTGACCATAGCTGGACAGAAGGATTCAAGGGAGATTTGCTATCTGTCTGTCCTTGATGTGGGGTAATTTTGCAATAACTGGCACGTGGTAGGCACTGGATGAACGTGTGTGGTTTCTGCATCACTTTGGTTATCTACAGAGCACCTAGTAAAATATATGTTGCGTGGTTCTGAAGATGATTTCAGACAGAGATGTAAGATTCCTGTGAGATTATTGCCTATGTATTTTGGGGCCCATCAGGGATGCCTGACTGCACTGGAACAAGTGATCTATTTTGGTGTACAGAGTACAAAGGGGTGGGAGAGGCATGCCCCTTTTCTGTAGATGTCATGTTGTTCCAGGGATGCTGTCTGCTATTGTATTCTCATCAGAGTGGTAGTGGAAGAGAAAGGAAGAGCATCTAGAGACAATGCAAGTAACAACCCAGAAAAGACTGGAAAGAGAACTGCTAGTGTGTGAGAAGATTATTAATTTATTAAAAAGTATATTTGGAGCACCTGTAATGTAGCCCACACTGCACTAGACATGCAAAGAACCAAACAGACATGAGGTTTCTAGACTCATGGAGCTAGTTGGAGGAGGGAAGCATAAATTACTGAATCCCAGGAATATTAAGTTATGTGCAGGAAATGAAAATAGGATGCTACGAAAACATATGACAAGGAAACCAACTCTGGGGGATTCCAGAAGTTCCCCCCGGAGGAAATTATTAGGATTTCGAAAACAGGGGTGAGCAATTGTAAATATAGTGAATTTCACAAGCTTCCACTTACTTGTTTTAGCAAATGTTTGGAATTTCTGGGATAGCTGCTGTTTCTGGTGCAGTTTCAATGTTTCTGTCTAATTACTTGCTAATTTGGCTGCATAATTTATCAGGTCCGTATTTTTTGTTACCAAGCACTCCCTGAGTGTCTCCTTGGCTCCGGTGCAGCCAAATGAATGGCAACACTATTCTATTAAAAATTGCACCCATGCACATTTATTTCCTGTTACACTGAATGGGATTTTCATCATTTTCCAGTTGGCTGTATTCAAAGTGAAATTAGCATTGTGCATCATCCTATGTAGAACGTATTGTTCAATAATTTCTATCCTTTCTATCACTCGCTTCTCTATCTCTTAGCATGCTGAAAATTGTTCCGTATTTCTTGTTTATTTTTTGGAAATTTTAGCAAAATTCAGTTGACTTTTAAGTGATACTGAATCAGTGAAACCCAGTCATTCCAGGTAATTTTAAGTATCATTGACTGTAAAGACAGAGACACAGTATCGTCATTAAAGTAGAAGAAGACAAATTGTTACCCCTCAGAGTCAGTAAAATAGTTTTTTTACAGTCTGTTTCACTAAGTGTTTAGAATGTTATTACCTGATTAATCAATGTGTCATGAACCATGACAATGTCAATGTATTCTCACTGTTCAGTACAGGGTTGGCAGCAAGAGAGAAGTAGAATTATTAAGGTCTATTTGCCATGAAGTAGTACATTATCAGGCTTATGATTAAAGTAGCTGTGGGCTACCATTTGGTAAAGAGAAGATCAGTATTATGGGAGGACAGAAAAGGATATATAAATTTTGTCTTTCTGATTCACAGTAATTGGATCTGACTGGCTAACTCTTGTCCCATAAAATAACTCTTAATTACTTGTGGGGTGGGGAGCGGTACTTCAGGCAAAAATGTGGACCAGGGAATAAATTCATTATTTTGCACATCAAAAATGGTATTTCATAAATGTTTTAGAACAGTTGACTCTTTCAAATGTAAGCTTTTCCCTAAAGATTTTTAAATTTATTTTGCTCTTCAATATTCAGGGTTTTTTTCTCTTTTAGTGTGATTAAAGACTGTTTCTATTGGTTTAAAGATTGTCCTCTTGATTAAAAGTGAAAGAGTGACCTAATGTCATTGTTAGGTGTTCTACTTTATTGACACAGATTTAGGATTGAAATTACCTTTATGTATGAAATTATAAATTCTATATTATAATAAATAAAATCTATAGTATAGTCTATAATGCATTCTGAAAAGAGCTGTATAAAGCACACACTTGCAGAATCTTTATTCTTCTCTACTTGTTTCCTTTTTACTTGGATGGCTGCGTACCCATGGAAAATGTTGTCATCAAGAGGAAATAAAATTAAAGGCCAGGCACAGTGGCACCTGCCTATTATCCCAGCACTTTGTGAAGCCAAAGAGGGACAATGACTTGAGTTCAGGAGTTTGAGACCAGCCTGGATACCATAGTAAAACCCCATCTCTACAACCTTTTTTTTTAAATTAGAAGGGCATGGTGGCACACTCCTGTAGTCCCAGCTAGTGGGGAGGCTGAGGCAGGAGGATCCCTTGATCCCAGGAGGTTGAGGCAGCAGTGAACTGTGATTGCGCCACTGCACTCTAGCCTGAACAACAGAGCAAGACCAGTCTTAAAAAAAAATTAAGTTTAAGATCTGTTCTAATTTGTATGCATCCTTTTAATTCTAAGATCACACTCATTCAGGGCTAGTTAATTGGGCAATTTATGTACACAATTTTTTTGCATGCCTGTTAGAAGCACAGGTCAATTAAACTACATACTATACAATTTCTTTTGTATTATGAACTGTTGTAAATTGAATTTCCTGGGCAACACACTCTGGGATACAGATTTGTATATAGGACACTTATTAGGAAGTGCTCTCAGGAACAATGCCCATGAGGGAAACAGGACTAAGTAGCAGGAGAAGACAGATAGATCCTAATGCAGTTGCAGCAGAGGACTCAGCCAGTTCCATAGGGCGCTTGAGGCTAGCATGGCCCTCCCCAGTTGTGTTCCACCCCAGGTAAGGGGCTAGGCATCAGTCGGTCATGACGTGGCTGCCTCTCAGGAGCTGTGAGGTGGTTTGGCTCTGTGTCCCCACCCAAATCTCTTGTCAAACTGTCATCCCCATGTATCAGGGGAGGGGCCTGGTGGGATGTGATTGATCACGGGGTTGGATTTCCCCCTTGCTGTTCTCGTGTTCTGTTCTCATGACTGAGTTCTCATGAGATCTGATGGTTTAAAAGTGTGGGCACTTCCCCCTTTGCTCTCTGTCTTCTGCTGCCCTGTTAGAAGACACGCCGGCTTTCCCTTTGCCTTCCGCCATGACTGTAAGTTTCCTGAGGCCTCCCCCATCAGGTGGAACTGTGAGTCAATTAAACCTCTTTTCTTTACAAATTACCCGGTCTCAGGTCATTCTTTATAGCAGTGTGACACCAATACAAGGTGTCACCTTGGAAGAGACAGTTCCTTTCACAGAGGACACCTGTGTGGGAAGGATCCAGTGGGGGCCATCAGTAGACAAAACTCCCAGTAGCTGGCAGGATGAAAATAGAGGGCCTGGGTGGCAGGCACACAATGTATTCTCACTGTTCAGTACAGGGTTGGCAGCAAGAGAGGAGTAGAATTATTAAGGTCTATTTGCCATGAAGTAGTACATTATCAGGCTTATGATTAAAGTAACTGTTGGCTACCATTTGGTAAAGAGGTTCTGTGCAGGTGTTATCAACTATTTCATGGTGCCTAAATCAGCCCCAGGGGGTATGCATCAGTATCTAGTCTCTAGATGACCCTTATAGAGTTTTTGAATATGATCACATGCAATGCAAATATTCACATGACTTTCACCATAACAAAAACGTGCACTAGCTCTTTTATAAAGCACTTTAGTGTCTTTAGTCTTTGAGGTAATAATTTTTTTAAAAAGTTAACTATATCATGGTTATCATTTTAAAAACCTCCTTCTTATCTATTTGGAAAACGTGTGGCTATTTAAGCCTCCACCAAGTGGAAAAATTTTTTAAGGAAATTCTGATGATATAAATGCAAATGAAAAAATAGGAAAGCATCTTTCAAATTAGCATGACTGCATGATATCAGAGTCAGAAAGGGTAGGTGGAAAAATAAAGTGTGTGTAAGAAAAATGTGTGTGGGGCGGAGCAAGATGGCCGAATAGGAACAGCTCCAGTCTCCAACTCCCAGCGCCAGCGACACAGAAGACCGGTGATTTCTGCATTTTCAACTGAGGTACTGGGTTCATCTCACTGGGGAGTGCCGGACGATCGGTGCTGGTCAGCTGCTGCAGCCCGACCAGCGAGAGCTGAAGCAGGGCGAGGCATCGCCTCACCTGGGAAGCGCAAGGGGGAAGGGAATCCCTTTTCCTAGCCAGGGGAACTGAGACACACAACACCTGGAAAATCGGGTAACTCCCACCCCAATATTGCGCTTTAAGCAAACAGGCACACCAGGAGATCATATCCCACACCTGGCCGGGAGGGTCCCATGCCCACGGAGCCTCCCTCATTGCTAGCACAGCAGTCTGTGATCTACCGGCAAGGCAGCAGCAACGCTGGGGGAGGGGCGCCCGCCATTGCTGAGGCTTAAGTAGGTAAACAAAGCTGCTGGGAAGCTCCAACTGGGTGGAGCTCACAGCAGCTCAAGGAAACCTGCCTGTCTCTGTAGACTCCACCTCTGGGGACAGGGCACAGCTACACAACAACAACAACAACAACAACAAAGCAGCAGAAACCTCTGCAGACGCAAACGACTCTGTCTGACAGCTTTGAAGAGAGCAGTGGATCTCCCAACACGGAGGCTGAGATCTGAGAACGGACAGACTGCCTGCTCAAGTGGGTCCCTGACCCCTGAGTAGCCTAACTGGGAGACATCCCCCACTAGGGGCAGTCTGACACCCCACACCTCACAGGGTGGAGTACACCCCTGAGAGGAAGCTTCCAAAGCAAGAATCAGACAGATACACTCGCTGTTCAGAAATATTCTATCTTCTGCAGCCTCTGCTGCTGATACCCAGGCAAACAGGGTCTGGAGTGGACCTCAAGCAATCTCCAACAGACCTACAGCTGAGGGTCCTGACTGTTAGAAGGAAAACTATCAAACAGGAAGGACACCTACACCAAAAGCCCATCAGTACATCACCATCATCAAAGACCAGAGGCAGATAAAACCACAAAGATGGGGAAAAAGCAGGGCAGAAAAGCTGGAAATTCAAAAAATAAGAGCACATCTCCCCCGGCAAAGGAGCGCAGCTCATCGCCAGCAACGGATCAAAGCTGGACGGAGAATGACTTTGACGAGATGAGAGAAGAAGGCTTCAGTCCATCAAATTTCTCAGAGCTAAAGGAGGAATTACGTACCCAGCGCAAAGAAACTAAAAATCTTGAAAAAAAAGTGGAAGAATTGACGGCTAAAGTAATTAATGCAGAGAAGGTCATAAACGAAATGAAAGAGATGAAAACCATGACACGAGAAATACGTGACAAATGCACAAGCTTCAGTAACCGACTCGATCAACTGGAAGAAAGAGTATCAGCGATTGAGGATCAAATGAATGAAATGAAGCGAGAAGAGAAACCAAAAGAAAAAAGAAGAAAAAGAAATGAACAAAGCCTGCAAGAAGTATGGGATTATGTAAAAAGACCAAATCTACATCTGATTGGGGTGCCTGAAAGTGAGGGGGAAAATGGAACCAAGTTGGAAAACACTCTTCAGGATATCATCCAGGAGAACTTCCCCAACCTAGTAGGGCAGGCCAACATTCAAATCCAGGAAATACAGAGAATGCCACAAAGATACTCCTCGAGAAGAGCAACTCCAAGACACATAATTGCCAGATTCACCAAAGTTGAAATGAAGGAAAAAATCTTAAGGGCAGCCAGAGAGAAAGGTCGGGTTACCCACAAAGGGAAGCCCATCAGACTCACAGCAGATCTCTCGGCAGAAACTCTCCAAGCCAGAAGAGAGTGGGGGCCAATATTCAACATTCTTAAAGAAAAGAATTTTAAACCCAGAATTTCATATCCAGCCAAACTAAGTTTCATAAGTGAAGGAGAAATAAAATCCTTTACAGATAAGCAAATGCTTAGAGATTTTGTCACCACTAGGCCTGCCTTACAAGAGACCCTGAAGGAAGCACTCAACATGGAAAGGAACAACCGGTACCAGCCATTGCAAAAACATGCCAAAATGTAAAGACCATCGAGGCTAGGAAGAAACTGCATCAACTAACGAGCAAAATAACCAGTTAATATCATAATGGCAGGATCAAGTTCACACATAACAATCTTAACCTTAAATGTAAATGGACTAAATGCTCCAATGAAAAGACACAGACTGGCAAACTGGATAAAGAGTCAAGACCCATCAGTCTGCTGTATTCAGGAGACCCATCTCACACGCAGAGACATACATAGGCTCAAAATAAAGGGATGGAGGAAGATTTACCAAGCAAATGGAGAACAAAAAAAAGCGGGGGTTGCAATACTAGTCTCTGATAAAACAGACTTTAAACCATCAAAGATCAAAAGAGACAAAGAAGGCCATTACATAATGGTAAAGGGATCAATTCAACAGGAAGAGCTAACTATCCTAAATATATATGCACCCAATACAGGAGCACCCAGATTCATAAAGCAAGTCCTTAGAGACTTACAAAGAGACTTAGACTCCCATACAATAATAATGGGAGACTTCAACACTCCACTGTCAACATTAGACAGATCAACAAGACAGAAAGTTAACAAGGATATCCAGGAATTGAACTCATCTCTGCAGCAAGCAGACCTAATAGACATCTATAGAACTCTCCACCCCAAATCAACAGAATATACATTCTTCTCAGCACCACATCATACTTACTCCAAAATTGACCATATAATTGGAAGTAAAGCACTCCTCAGCAAATATACAAGAACAGAAATTATAACAAACTGTCTCTCAGACCACAGTGCAATCAAACTAGAACTCAGGACTAAGAAACTCAATCAAAACCGCTCAACTACATGGAAACTGAACAACCTGCTCCTGAATGACTACTGGGTACATAACGAAATGAAGGCAGAAATAAAGATGTTCTTTGAAACCAATGAGAACAAAGATACAACATACCAGAATCTCTGGGACACATTTAAAGCAGTGTGCAGAGGGAAATTTATAGCACTAAATGCCCACAAGAGAAAGCAGGAAAGATCAAAAATTGACACTCTAACATCGCAATTAAAAGAACTAGAGAAGCAAGAGCAAACACATTCCAAAGCTAGCAGAAGGCAAGAAATAACTAAGATCAGAGCAGAACTGAAGGAGATAGAGACACAAAAAACCCTCCAAAAAATCAATGAATCCAGGAGTTGGTTTTTTGAAAAGATCAACAAAATTGACAGACCACTAGCAAGACTAATAAAGAAGAAAAGAGAGAAGAATCAAATCGACGCAATTAAAAATGATAAAGGGGATATCACCACCGACCCCACAGAAATACAAACTACCATCAGAGAATACTATAAACACCTCTACGCAAATAAACTGGAAAACCTAGAAGAAATGGATAATTTCCTGGACACTTACACTCTTCCAAGACTAAACCAGGAAGAAGTTGAATCCCTGAATAGACCAATAGTAGGCTCTGAAATTGAGGCAATAATTAATAGCCTACCAACCAAAAAAAGTCCAGGACCAGATGGATTCACAGCTGAATTCTACCAGAGGTATAAGGAGGAGTTGGTACCATTCCTTCTGAAACTATTCCAATCAATAGAAAAGGAGGGAATCCTCCCTAACTCATTTTATGAGGCCAACATCATCCTGATACCAAAGCCTGGCAGAGACACAACAAAAAAAGAGAATTTTAGACCAATATCCCTGATGAACATCGATGCAAAAATCCTCAATAAAATACTGGCAAACCGGATTCAACAACACATCAAAAAGCTTATCCACCATGATCAAGTGGGCTTCATCCCTGGGATGCAAGGCTGGTTCAACATTCGCAAATCAATAAACATAATCCAGCATATAAACAGAACCAAAGACAAGAACCACATGATTATCTCAATAGATGCAGAAAAGGCTTTTGACAAAATTCAACAGCCCTTCATGCTAAAAACGCTCAATAAATTCGGTATTGATGGAACGTACCTCAAAATAATAAGAGCTATTTATGACAAACCCACAGCCAATATCATACTGAATGGGCAAAAACTGGAAAAATTCCCTTTGAAAACTGGCACAAGACAGGGATGCCCTCTCTCACCACTCCTATTCAACATAGTGTTGGAAGTTCTGGCTAGGGCAATTAGGCAAGAGAAAGAAATCAGGGGTATTCAGTTAGGAAAAGAAGAAGTCAAATTGTCCCTGTTTGCAGATGACATGATTGTATATTTAGAAAACCCCATTGTCTCAGCCCAAAATCTCCTTAAGCTGATAAGCAACTTCAGCAAAGTCTCAGGATACAAAATTAATGTGCAAAAATCACAAGCATTCTTATACACCAATAACAGACAAACACAGAGCCAAATCATGAATGAACTTCCATTCACAATTGCTTCAAAGAGAATAAAATACCTAGGAATCCAACTTACAAGGGATGTAAAGGACCTCTTCAAGGAGAACTACAAACCACTGCTCAGTGAAATAAAAGAGGACACAAACAAATGGAAGAACATACCATGCTCATGGATAGGAAGAATCAATATCGTGAAAATGGCCATACTGCCCAAGGTAATTTATAGATTCAATGCCATCCCCATCAAGCTACCAATGAGTTTCTTCACAGAATTGGAAAAAACTGCTTTAAAGTTCATATGGAACCAAAAAAGAGCCCGCATCTCCAAGACAATCCTAAGTCAAAAGAACAAAGCTGGAGGCATCACGCTACCTGACTTCAAACTATACTACAAGGCTACAGTAACCAAAACAGCATGGTACTGGTACCAAAACAGAGATATAGACCAATGGAACAGAACAGAGTCCTCAGAAATAATACCACACATCTACAGCCATCTGATCTTTGACAAACCTGACAAAAACAAGCAATGGGGAAAGGATTCCCTATTTAATAAATGGTGCTGGGAAAATTGGCTAGCCATAAGTAGAAAGCTGAAACTGGATCCTTTCCTTACTCCTTATACGAAAATTAATTCAAGATGGATTAGAGACTTAAATGTTAGACCTAATACCATAAAAATCCTAGAGGAAAACCTAGGTAGTACCATTCAGGACATAGGCATGGGCAAAGACTTCATGTCTAAAACACCAAAAGCAACGGCAGCAAAAGCTAAAATTGACAAATGGGATCTAATTAAACTAAAGAGCTTCTGCACAGCAAAAGAAACTACCATCAGAGTGAACAGGCAACCTACAGAATGGGAGAAAATTTTTGCAATCTACTCATCTGACAAAGGGCTAATATCCAGAACCTACAAAGAACTCAAACAAATTTACAAGAAAAAAAACAAACAACCCCATCAAAAAGTGGGCAAAGGATATGAACAGACATTTCTCAAAAGAAGACATTCATACAGCCAACAGACATATGAAAAAATGCTCATCATCACTGGCCATCAGAGAAATGCAAATCAAAACCACAATGAGATACCATCTCACACCAGTTAGAATGGTGATCATTAAAAAGTCAGGAAACAACAGGTGCTGGAGAGGATGTGGAGAAATAGGAACACTTTTACACTGTTGGTGGGATTGTAAACTAGTTCAACCATTATGGAAAACAGTATGGCGATTCCTCAAGGATCTAGAACTAGATGTACCATATGACCCAGCCATCCCATTACTGGGGATATACCCAAAGGATTATAAATTATGCTGCTATAAAGACACATGCACACGTATGTTTATTGCAGCACTATTCACAATAGCAAAGACTTGGAATCAACCGAAATGTCCATCAGTGACAGATTGGATTAAGAAAATGTGGCACATATACACCATGGAATACTATGCAGCCATAAAAAAGGATGAGTTTGCGTCCTTTGTAGGGACATGGATGCAGCTGGAAACCATCATTCTTAGCAAACTATCACAAGAACAGAAAACCAAACACCGCATGTTCTCACTCATAGGTGGGAACTGAACAATGAGATCGCTTGGACTCAGGAAGGGGAACATCACACACCGGGGCCTATCATGGGGAGGGGGGAGGGGGGAGGGATTGCATTGGGAGTTATACCTGATGTAAATGACGAGTTGATGGGTGCAGCAGACCAACATGGCACAAGTATACATATGTAACAAACCTGCATGTTATGCACATGTACCCTACAACTTAAAGTATAATAATAATAAATAAATTAAAAAAAAAAAAAAAAGAAAGAAAAATGTGTGCAAAACAATGGCTGTGAAGTTGTAAGAAGATTGTAGGAAAAAAGCTAAGGAATACAAGAACCTCCAATGTTTTTTGATAGCCATGTTTTAAACAAAAACAAGAAAGGGATATGATACTCATTGTTTGCAGCAGATTGAATATTGTTCCCCGAGGGTGGGGAAATCAGAACGGCTCCTTTTTTCTTCTGTCTATGACTTCCTTTTCAGAGACAATGATCTTCATATCGGAAACATCTAGCCATAAAGGAGGGAATGGAAACGCCGCTGTGTGGAGTTAGTCAGAAATCTTCCGGTCGTTTTTTTTCTTTTTTTTTTTTTAGTTTTTTTGGTTTTGTTTGTTGTTTTGAGACAGAGTCTTGCTCTGTTGCCCAGGCTGGAGTACAGTGGCACAAACATTATTCACTGCAGACTCGTCCTCTCAAGCTCAAGCCATCCTCCCACCTCAGCCTCCCAAGTAGCTGGGACCACAGGCGCACACCGCCACACCCAGCTAATTTTTAAATTTTTTGTATAGATTAAGTCTCACCATGTTGCCCAGGCTGGTCTCAAGCTCCTGGGCTCAAGCAATCTTCCTGCCTTGGCCTCCCAAAGTGCTGGGATTACAGGTGTGAGCCACTGCACCCAGCCCCTCCAGTCATTTTAAGCAAATTTCATTCTCCAGATGGAGACAAATTACAGTCTGGTACTAAAGGTTGTTTACACGTATAATTTGATACTTATTACTGGTGATCATTAATGAATCACAGAGAAGAGGAGAGGTGATAGAAAATGACAAAGGAAACATGTTCTTTTGATATGTAAAGGGAGGATAAAGATATATTTTGGAAACCAAAAATTGGTGAGAGTGACTTAAATTTTTTAATTTATTTTTTGAGATGGAGCCTCGCTCTTATTGCCCAGGCTGGAGGGCAGTGGCACAATCTCAGCTCACTGCAACCTCTGCCTCCCAGGTTCAAGCAATTCTCCTGCCTCAGCCTCCCCAGTAGCTGGGATTACAGGTGCCTGCCACCACGCTTGGCTGATTTTTGTATTTTTAGTAGAGACGGGGTTTCGCCATGTTGGCCATGCTGGTCTCAAACTCCTGACCTCAGGTGATTCACCTGCCTCGGCCTCCCAAAGTGCTGGGATTACAGGCATGAGCCACTGCTCCTGGCCAACTTGACTTAAATTACTGTAAACAATTAGAAAGGAAAATGATAACAATTGGAGGCCACATGTCTGGCTAACCTCATTTCTTGCTTTGGAGGGAAGCAAGGAGAACGCTTATAACAATAAGGGCCCTGTAGGTAAAAGCCATGGGTTTGAATCCTCCTTTTGTCATCCATCAGCCGAATGACAGTGGTCATGTCCTATGACCACCCAGAGCTTCAGTTTTCTCATATGTATGTAACCTTGTTGAAATCACAGGCCCCTGGCATTCAGCCCAGGCTGGTATTTCAGGAAACACAACTCAACATGCCAGAAAAAAAAAAAAAAATTGCGTCCTTATTTTCCTTCTTCTTAAAGTACATAAACAGGGTTCCGGGCTGCACATGGTGGCACAAGCCTGTAATCCCAACACTTTAGGAGAATCACTTGGGCTCAGGAGCTTGAGACCAGCCTGGGCAACATAGCAAGACCCCATATCTGCAAAAAAATACAAAAAAATTAGCTGAGTTTGGTGGTACATCCTGTAGTCCCAGCTACCTGGCAGGCTGAGGTGGGAGGACTGCTTGAGCCTCGGAGCTCCAGGCTGCAGTGAGCTTTGATCACACCGCTATACTCCAGCCTGGGTGACAGAGTGGCCCTAATTCAGAATCCTCATCTGTGCTACAATCCCATTTACTCTTCTCAGTTATTTATCTCCCACACCCTTTCCCAAACTCAAGTTTGACAAATGCTGAAAGAACTTTCTTACACCTGGACTATACAGATTTCTTTCCCCTTCCTGCACTCCCTCCCCTACTTCCTCACATACACCTCTGTACTTTATTATTTTTGACTGACAACGGATTTCTCCAAGTCTTTCCCCTCCTAAGCCTTTCAGGTTCTATCTTCTATTAATTCCCTGTCAACCCTCTAACTCTGATGTGTGAAGAGCCCAGGACCGGTCTAGCTGAGACAGCTCTCCCTAGGAGACAGATGGGGCAGGAACAAAAGGAGAAGCAGGGAAGGCAATTAGGGGCTTATTCTGGCAGCCTGGAGCTGGGTGGAGAGTCTGAGATCAATTTCATTCTTTCAGCGAACGTTCATCATGCGCCAGGTCTGTGCTTGGTGCTGGAGAACGTGCAGGGGGCATGCCAGACAAAAGCCTGCCCTCCTGGAGCTCATAGCGCTAAGTGGTAGGAAAGAAGTAGAAATAAATGCTGAGGGTGGGGTGGGAACGAGCTTTCCACAGGGAGCAGCAAAAGTCACTCTGAGGGGCTGACATTTGAGTTAAAACCTGCAGGATGAACAGGAACATTCAAGGCAGAGGGAACAGCAGCCCTGAACCTGGCATATTTGAGAAGCAGAAAGAATGGATCATGGAGGGTGATAGGGTTTAGATGTTTGTTCCCTCCAAATCTCATGTTGAAATGTGAGCTTCAGTGTTAGAAGTGGGCCTCGTGGGAGGTGTTTGGGTCATGGGGGCAGATCCCTCATGAATGTCTTAGCAGTAATGAGTTCTTATTCTTTGAGTTCACACAAGATCTGGTTGTTTCAAAAAGCCTGGCACTGTCTCCTCTCTCTCTCTCTTTGTCTACCCATGTGATGTGCTGGCTCTCCTTTACCTTCCGCCATGATTATAAGCTTCCTGAGTCCCTCACCAGAAGCAGATGCTGGCACGATGCTTTGTGTACAGCCTGCAGAACTGTGAGCCAAATAAACCTCTTTTCCTGATAAACTACCCAGTCTCAGGCATTTATTTATAGCAATGCAAATGGACCAATACAGACAGCAAAGGAGGAAATAGATCTACTAAGTCAGGTTATGTTGTAGGATGCAAGCCTTGGTGAAGATTTGTGTTTTATTCTAATAATTAGTGAAGCCTCAGAAGGGTTCTGAGCAAGGGCATGACAATATGTCATGTATGACAAGTATGAGTTAAGTTTTTAAAATAGTACTCTGATAGCTGCATAGAGAATGTATGGCAGTCAGGTAATCGAAGCACAAAGACTACTTATGGGGCCATGGCTTCCATCCAGACAAGAGCTGATGTACCTTGAATGAGGGCAGTAGAAGTGCTGATAAAGAGAAGTAGATGGATTTAAGGCTGAATCATCAAAAGCCTGGGTATAGGAGAGAAGAGAAGGAGAGGAATCAGAATGATAAATGTTTGGCTTGAGCAGTTCATTATCATCCACAGAAATGGGGAAGACTGGAAAAGAGAGAAGAAAGTCAAAGGTTGTATTTTGGATATGCTACATTTGACAAGACTATTAGACGTCCAGTTGGAAATGTCAGATGGGCATTTTGACCGTATAAATGAGTCTGGAGCTCAAGGGAGAGGTCAGAGCTGCACATATCAATCTGGGTGTCATCACCAGAGAGATAGGACTCAAAGCCAGAGAGTGAAATGAGCTCACTTAGCTCTGGAGACAGCTGGAGAAGAAAAGAGGATCTAGGAGCAAGTTCCAGGGTATTCCCACATTTAGAGGCTTGAAAGAGGAGCAGAAGCCAACAAAGGAGAGGCAGAAGGAGCAGTCAGAGATGCAGAAAGAAAACCAGGAGAGTGTGGTGTAGTTTTCAGGGAAGAGAGTGGTTGACTGGGTCAGGTGTTCTTGAAAGATCGAATAAGATAAGTGAGGCCCAGTGCAGTGGCTCACGTCTGTAATCCCAGCACTTTGGGAGGCTCAGGCAGGTGGATCACTTGAGGTCACAAGTTCAAGACCAGCTTGGGCAACATGGTGAGACCTGTCTCTACTAAAAATACAAAAATTAGCTGAGCGTGGTGGCATACCTGTAATCCCAGCTACTCGGGAGGCTGAGGCAGCAGAATCACATAAACCCAGGAGGTGGAGGTTGCAGTGAGCCGATATCATGCCACTGCACTCTAGCCTGGGTGACAGAGCAAGATTCTGTCTCAAAAAAGAAAAAGATAAGTGAGGCGTCTATTGAATTTGGAACATGGGGGCTGTTGATGAGCTTGAGATGATCCATGTTGGGGTAAGAGATCCCTTTCTTTCCATTCTGGATGTTCGATATTTGAGTCTGAGAAATAAACTAACAGATCACTTAACAAGAGAAAAGGCAAACATGTATATTATGTGTACGCATGCATCCCAGGAAGCTGAGTGGCCAATGACCCAATGGCATTTAGAAGCTTATATACCCTTCTTCACAGGGAGAGGGAAGGGTGGGATGCAGACAATTTAGAGGAGGAGTAAATGAGTTTTAGGGAAGATGAATGGACCTGAAGAACAGATGGTAGTCTGAGACAAAGCCCATCTGGGCTCCTGGTATGGCATTAATTCTAGTCTTCTTTTCCTGGGATATGCTTCAGTCTTCTCCCAGTCAATGAGATACCCCGGGGAAGTTATTAACAATGATTGAGTATCTTAGGAGAACCCAGTGTTTAGGTAGGGAGGGACCTCTGGGGAAAGCCCTTCTCTGCATTTGCTGCTCTCCACATGCTCTCAGTTTGAAGTCCAAAGTGTCATATTTTGGGCTTTCATTTTCTGAGCCCCAGAAGCTACATTAGCCAGTTTTAAGTCTTCTGATGAGTGAATAAATTGTTGAGGAAGGGGAAGCAGTAATTTCAGATAATTTGTTAGAGTACTGGTACTTACAGGGAGGTAGAAAAATGAGTTGGGAGATGGAGAGGGATTATGGAGTCAAGGGAGGAGTGTGTTTGTGTGCTTGTGAGAAGGATAACCCTAGTTATGTAAGAGAAGGAAGAGATGAGGAGGTCAGTGATGTTAAGAAAGTGAGATGGGTAGGAGCCAGAGCATACTGGAGGCTACTGATTTTTGATGAGAGCAGGGACATTTTTTTCTATTGTAAGATATGGTAAGATGAAAAACACAGGCACTATTAAGGACCAGATTCTGTCTCCCCAAAATTCATGTTGAAGTCCCAGTCCCAAATGTGACTATATTAGAAGATAAGGTCTTTAGGGAGATAATTCTATTTAAATGAGGTCATAGAGGTAGCCCTTAATTTGATAGGGCTGGTGTCTTTGTAAGAAGAAGAGACACCAGCACTCTCTCCCTCATGCATGCACCAAGAAAAGACCATGTGAGGACCCAGCCAGCAGGCAGCTGTCTGCAAGCCAGGAAGAGAGCCCTTACCAGGTACCAACCAAGCCAACACCGTGATGCTGGATTTTGAGCCTCCAGAATGTGAGATGAAAAATTTCTGTTGTTTAAGCCACTCATTTTGTGCTATTTTGTTATGGCAGCCCAAGCTGACTAAGACTGGCACAGAAACTTAGAGATGTTTAGATACAGTGGGAAGAGTATGAAAGTGTTGCTCCTCTGCAGGCTTCTATTTTCTCAATAAAGTATGAAGTGAGGTCATCAGCGGAGAGTGAGTGTGTTGGTGGGGATATGGGAGGTTGGAGAAGAAGGGAGAATAAATAAAAATTTTTGAAAGAGGAAAATGAAATTTATTAGGAAAATATAGTAGGATTGCTAGGTATCCTTAAATGCCCATTTGAAGTTCATAGAGCTGAGTTTAGAGTGAAATCATTCAGGAGAATTTCTCTAGCAGTATTTGGCTAGTCAGGGGTAGCCCCAAATGGCAGACAGTTGGGTACATCCATGGCTCCAAATTTGCCAGTCAAGGACAACAGAAAAAGAAACAAGAGAGATAAGAATGTTTTCAAGGTTGTGAGTTGGGGAAGGAGGGAAATGAAGATAGGAGGCATGTATTGGGCATGGGGGCTTCCCAATGAGATTAAAGAATCATTGCAGAGAGAATACTAGAGTAAGTGAGCTGGATAAATAGAATGTATTGACATTAACAGAGAGTGGTTGTTAATATATTCATATATTTCATATAATGAATAATATATTCGTTATATGAAACTAGTGATAAAAAATACCCACTTCACAGGATTATTCCAGGGAACAAATTGAAATACTTGATAAACTATAATGTGAGTTATCAGTCTGGTAACTAAAGTAATGTAGCAGATATAACAGATCTTGATTTCTTCAGGCCATTCTACTACAACTATCATGAACAAAATCATAATATGTAAATGATAACATGCTAACTGGATTTATGACCATTGAAGAAGAATATCAAAATTGTTTACTCTGCTTATTTTTAGCTCTGGCCCAATTCTAGGACCATTCCCTTGTCAAAATGGTCAGTGTTTCTGTGTAAGACAACCCTTTGTGTGAGAAATTTCAGAGTGGTGCGTTGTGTAAGTAAGCCATTTGGTGTTTTCCAGGTATCAGCAATGATTAGACAGAAGTGGTGTCAAAGAACTATAATTTTAATTTCAGGAATTTTAAGCAAATAGTTACAGGAACTGAAGAAATTTAGACAGTCTGTATTTCTTATATCTTGAATTGCTCAAGCAGAATGAGAATGTGATAAGACTCGTAAATTCCAAATTACATTCAATTGTATCTAATAAAGAGATTTAAGAAGTTGAGAAAATATATGTTATTACTGGGAAAGAAATAGAAAGTTAAGCAAAAAAAAAAAAAAAAAAAGGAGAAGAAAAGATAATAAGTAGTTGAACTAAATAGAAGCATTCAATGCCCAAGGAAAAAGTCCACAGCCGTAATAAAAATAATCATCCTAAATATTATATTCCTTGAATTTAAAAATGCATTCAATCTTTGATAGAGTTGAAAAAGAGGTGTTTTAGATAACAAAATGCTAGCACTGTGTAAACACTGATCTCAAATTCTCCTTAGTTCTCTTACACTAATATGCACTTATATCGCTTTACAGATACTTAGAAGTACTTACTGATCTATACATACTTTTATCTTTTTTTTTAATTGATGCATAACAGATGTACATTGTTTTGGAGTACACATGACAATTTAATACATTTGTATAATTTGTAAATATCAAATCAGTATACTTGGGATATCCATTACTTTAAGTATTTGTCTTTTCTTTATGCTAAAAACATTCCCCTTTTTCTTTTGTAGCTATTTTGAAATGTACAATAGATGGTTGTAAACTATAATTACCCTGCTGATGTATCTAACATTAGGTCTTATTTCTTCTGTCATATTATATATTACCATATATACTTTTAAGTACTTACAGATATTTAGCCATTCCTGTAAAATTCTTGTAGTAAAAGTTCCTACAGACCTGAGTATTAGGAAAATGCAGGTTTAGACCTAAAAAGGGTACCCTGATGCTGCCATTGATGTAGCAGTGGCTGGCTCCCCTAGGCTCAAATAATGCATTGACCTTTGGAGGGCAGCCAAGTGGAGCTCACGCAGGTTAATTTCCATGCAAGGCCTTGCTAGATCACATCATATCCCCTGCCTATTGCCAGACACTTAATCCAGGAATAGTATGGTTTGAGGAGCCCCTCTCTGTCAAAAATTTGGTACCTGCTTCACAGTCAGAATCCCAACTTTAGTGCCTTTGATTGGATTAATAATTTCTCTGAGCTCTAGGTCTGGGGACTGGGCTTGGCTTGGCAGTGGGGTTAGTCAGTGGGATAGGATGTGGCTCTGGAGTTGGGGTGGCTGGAGGTTGGAGGGCCTGGGGTGGGGGACAGGCTAGCAGGGAGAGCAGGCATTGTCCTAAGAAACAGAAGCCCAGAAGTGTGTGATATGAGGATAATCACAGCGATTGTTAACCATGGTCAAGAAGGATCCCCAAAGATGAATGCTGACAATGGCAAATCTGTTCAGCTGGAGCGGGGGCAGAGGTTGAGATGGGGCAAGCATGGGCAGGCTAGGGAGGCAAGAGGGGCCACAGCGCAGCGAGAGGGCCTTAAATGATTGCAGCCATCTGACCAGGCTGGCCATAGCTCTCTTTGGTTTTGCTTAAAGACAACCGAGTTGGGAGTGAGGGCAGAAAAAAAAAACGTTCCTTAAAAGCATTTTCTGAAATGCAAATATATGTTCATCATGAGGTGTGAAACATTAAAAACTCATTAGAACTCATTGCCATGCATGATCCTGCTCACAAAGCCTAGTTTTATAGATGAATAGGAAATAGGGCTAGGAATTAAAGAATAAGAACACATAGGCCGGGCGCGGTGGCTCAAGCCTGTAATCCCAGCACTTTGGGAGGCCGAGACGGGCGGATCACGAGGTCAGGAGATCGAGACCATCCTGGCTAACACGGTGAAACCCCGTCTCTACTAAAAAATACAAAAAAACTAGCCGGGCGAAGTGGCGGGCGCCTGTGGTCCCAGCTACTCGGGAGGCTGAGGCAGGAGAATGGCGTGAACCCGGGAGGCGGAGCTTGCAGTGAGCTGAGATCCGGCCACCGCACTCCAGCCTGGGCGACAGAGCGAGACTCCGTCTCAAAAAAAAAAAAAAAAAAAAAAAGAACACATATCCTCCAGGTGGAAGGTGCTTTAGAGGGAAACCTGAGATATCTTGGAAAAGAGTCTTGCAGGCAAATAGAGACAAAGCACCTGGGCTCTGCCAAGTTAGAATGAAGACAGCAAAGCAAAAGAAAATCTGCAACAAGACAAAGTAGCTCCAACTTAACTAGATGCAGGTTATTCCAAATTGTAAGTGAAATAACAGTAGCGCATTTTTTTTTTTTTTTTGAGACAGAGTCTCGCTCTGTCGCCTAGGCTGGAGTGCAGTGGCACAATCGTGACTCACTGCAACCTCCGCCTCCCGGGTTCAAGCGATTCTCCTCCCTCAGTCTCCCAAGTAGCTGAGATTACAGACACCCCCATGTCCAGCTAATTTTTGTATTTTTAGTAGAGACAGGGTTTCACCATGTTGGCCAGGCTGATCTTGAACTCCTGACCTAAAGTGATCCACCCGCCTCAGCCTCCCAAAGTGCTGAGATTACAGGCGTGAGCCACTGTGCCGGGCCTGTGGAAATATTTAATTAGCAGAGAAATTTACTTATTTTTTTGGTTGGGAAAAAGAACTTGCTGATGGTGATTGCATAGCTGATATGGACACGTAGGCATGGATATAACTGACATTTAATGACATTTCCAGAACTCACATTCTTGGATTGGGTGTTTTCTCAGAAGCGACAAGAGTTTCTTCAGTCGTCATCAAGTTTGCTTGCACAAACCCTATTCAAGGGTTGCATTTGTTGGGCTGGATCCAGAGCTCAGGCTGACTGGGGGCTTTGGCCATGATGGATTGGGGTGACTCTGATGCAGAGCTCCTGGGACACTGAACCATGCCGCTGAATCAGGAAAATAATTATGTTAAATGTTCCCAGTAACATAAGTCTCCTCTTCCATTATTTCCTTTGTTATGGTTTTTATCTGAAAATTGAAAACAAAATAGAACACTTATTGGTGACATGATGACTTAGCTCACTTTACTTTTGTAGCTTTCAAATGGACTCATTGCTTTTCCCACAAACCTTTCTGCCTATGAGACAGTCCCATGTTTCTTGTGTGTGAAGTCTTGCTCTAGACTATTATGAAAAAGACTGTCAGGGCAGAAGAACTTGATCCAGGTGACTTTTAAGAACTTGTTACTGAAAGTGAGACCCTTAGTCCAGTGGGATTGGCATTGTCTGGGAGCTCACAGATATGACACCAAACCAGGTACGTTCTGCCAGTACCACACAGTAAGGCAATCGCGGTGACAGTGGGTTTTGCAAAAGAGAAAAGATTCATTCACAGGGCAGCCCAGCCAGGAGATAGGACAACAGCTCTCAAATCTACCTCCTCAAGGATAGTGCTTAGGGATATTTATGGAGTAAAGAATTAGGATGGTCTAAGGTGGGGGAAGGTAATTGAGGGTGGGGGGAAATGAGGTAATTGGTGATTTCAGCAAGTGTAGTCTGGGCTCATGGCTCTTCCTAGGATACGTGGTCAGAAAATAGCAGTGTTAACATGATCTGAGGGTTGAGTTTTGGCCCTGTGATGGCAAATGTCACTTTTTGGACATCCATGCAGGTGCATTTAGAGGGTTGGTGGTCTCAGCTGGTTTTAACTGGATAGGGGCTGCCCCAAGTTACTGAAAGACAACTTAAGCAATTGTTACTATGGTGACACATATGTCAGAGTGTTATTTATAGGGAAGCTAGTGAAGGCTAAGTTACAGCATTTAGCAGCCTGCCTTTAAGCTATGTGGGTTTAAAAAATCAACAAGCAGCAAAAATCAACAAGGTGCAAGCAACTTAAAAGATTAGCCCTCAGTAGCAGGCGCAGTGGCTCACACCTGTAATCCCAACACTTTGGGAGGCCGAGGCAGGCGGATCACGTGAGATTGGGAGTTTGAGACCAGCCTGGCCAACATGGAGAAACCCCGTCTCTACTAAAAATACAAAAATTAGCCGGGTGTGGTGGCACATGCCTGTAATCCCAGCTACTCGGGAGGCTGAGCGGGGATAATCACTTGAATCCGGGAGGCGGAGGTTTCGGTGAGCTGAGATCGCACCACTGCACTCCAGCCTGAGCAACAAGAGCAAAACTCCATCTCAAAAAAAAAAAAAAAGATTAGCCCTCGGTTTCAGAAATGTAGAATATTAGGGCCTATCCTGGATCTACTGAACCAGAATCTGCATTTTATTACATTTCTCAGGTGATTCATGGGCACACTGCAGTTGAAGAAATGCTGCTTTAAGACGCCTGCCAAGACAATAACGACTGCCGCTGTATAGACTATGAATGGGAGAAAAAAGTAACTCCTCCTCAACCCTCATACGTTTGTACTTGGGACAGACTCACAAGAAAAGACAGATTAACAAGAGAAAAACAAGCAAGTGTATTAATGCATGCAGTGCACGTCCTGTGGGAGAAAAGTAACTCAAAGCAGTGGCTTTAGGAGTCTGGCTTATGTCGTATATTCGACAAAGAACAATAAATTTCAGAGAAGTGACAAGACAAAGGGAAAGCCGTCCCAGGATTCTACAAGTGGGAAAATGCAGGAAGGCAAATTTATGGGAAATGAACGGAGTGAAGCCCACTGGCAGAATCTCCTGGCTTTGCTGCCGAGCTGATAAAAGGTTATAAAGGAGAATTTACATCCTGGCTTTAGGTGGGAAATAGGGGGAGGGTAGAAGACCTTTTGTCTTTGCAATTCTCTGCCCTGCTTTCAGGCAAACAGAAGGAAGGCAAAGAGCTTTTCTGAGTCGCTTCTTAATTGCCTCTAGCTCAAAAACCATTTATGTCAAAGAGGCATATTTTGAGGTGACACATTCTGGTTTCTTTAAACAAATACTCCTGAATACTGATTATTAAGCTGGGTCTCCACTCCAATGACTGTGCTAAGTGTTTTTATGCATTGTCTCGTACAGATTTTGCATCAAATTCATCAAAGAGAAGATTATTCTCATTTTGCACCTGAGGAAGCTGAAACCACAGAAGGGCTAAATAACTTTCTTCTATTTTTTTTTTTTTTTTGAAACGGAGTCTTGCTCTGTTGTCCAGGCTGGAGTACAATGGCATGATCTTGGCTCACTGCAACCTCCACCTCCCAGATTCAAGCAATTCTCCTGCCTCAGCCTCCTGAGTAGCTGGCACTACAGGTGCCCCCCCACCACACCTGGCTAAATTTTGTACTTTTATTAGAGATGGGGTTTTGCCATGTTGGCCAGCCTAGTCTTGAACTCCTGACCTTGTTATCTTCCTGCCTCGGCCTCCCAAAGTGCCAGGATTACAGGCATGAGCCACCACATCCAGCCAATAATTTTCTTAAGGTTAAGCATCTAGTGTGTATCAGAGCAGGAATTTGAATGATTATCCACTTGCCATCAAAGTTTATCCTCTTGGTCACTGTAATTTGTTTATTTCATTCAAAAAATGTTGTCAGCACCCTCATTTGAGGTGTTAAAAGACAAATTTCATATAAAGGTAAAACCATGTATTTCGTACAGATATGAAATTGATCGCTTTTTAAATATTTATTTTATTATTTTTATTTTTTAGGCAGAGTCTCACTCTGTCACCCAGGAGTTCAGTGGTGTGATCGTGGCTCACTGCAGGCTTGAACTCCTGGGCTCAGGCAATCCTCCTGTCTCAGCTTCTGGAGTAGCTGGGACTACAGGCATGTACTACCATGCCTGGCTATTTTTTAAAAAATTTTTTATAAAGATGAGTTCTTGAAATTTTGCTCAGGCTGCTTTCGAACTCCTGGGCTCAACCGTAAAGACTGAATTTAAATCATCAGTGAGAAAACTGGAAAGGTGTTATAACCAGTTCAAAGGAGAATCCACAGAATAGATACATTTACATGTATAGATCAGAACTATCGGGCTGAGTGTGTCAATGGAGGCAGAACTACCTTTTCGTTGCGGTGTGGGAGAGGGAGAGTTGCCTCTCCCCTGGACACAATTCATTTGCATGCCTATGGATAAGAATTATTTTGCATTGCTATCGGTTAGGCACAATTTATAGAATTGCAAAAGAGCTCTGTTAAAGAAGAAAGTATTCATGACACTTGTTAAAACTGTAAGGCAGAATGAGCAATCAACTGAGATAACTCAGTACCTTCAGACCAGCCTAGAGTAAGAGAATATTGTTGGAAGTCGGTTAAAAAAGACAGAAACACTGCACTGTGGGTGAATTCCACCCTGACTCTACACTTTTAGGCTTGCTTCCCATAGCCAAGGACCTGTCACTTCTGGACCAGTGAAATGAGACACGGATGCTCATGTTGGCAACTTGTTTTCAATCTGTTTCTATTTTATTTTATCTCTACTTGCCTAAATACACCATTTCCTAGTTTGGGTCCTACTCTTGCACACTGAATTTGAAGTTTTCATAAATCTCCATATCAAACCTGTCCTTTTGATAACTCCCACTTCAGGTGACTCAGGTAAGCCAATACTTTCTGACTGCCCAAAGGACTCAATCACGCCTGAGCCAGGCCCATCTGTTTCCCCATTTGGGGTAATCTGTGGGGTGCAGGGAGACTGAAATTCAGAAGAAGTGAGTCTGTGAGGTTCATTCCTGTGAATCCTTCCCTTAACATTAGAGTGATGGGCAACAATAGTGTTCACGGTATAGGGAAAATTTTGTGCCACAATGGATAGGTTTGCACTGTTTGGATCACATACCTCTTTGACTTTTAGTTTTGTTGTTTTCTTGGAGATAGAGTCTCACTTTGTCACCCAGGCTGGAGTGCAGTCGTGTGATCTCGGCTCACTGCAACCTCCACCTCCTGGGTTCAAGCAACTCTCCTGCCTCAGCCTCCCGAGTAGCTGGGATTACAGGTATGTGCCACCATGCCTGGCTAAGTTTTGTATTTTTAGTAGACACGGGGTTTCATCATGTTAATCAGGCTGGTCTCAAACTCTGACTTTAGGTAGTCAACCAACTTCAGCCTCCCAAAGTGCTGGGATTACAGGTATGAGCCACTGTACCTGGCCAGATCACACACCTCTGAGTTATCGGATTCTGATCCTGTGGGAGCTATTTGATAACTCCGAGTTGCAGTTAATTGATAGCAATGCAAAATAATTCTTGTCCATAAATATGTAAATTATGTCCTTCGTGGTAGAGGTCCTAATGACTCACCCTGCCCCTCACCCTGCCAGTTCTTTTATTGGCACATTCATCTTAATATTCTTGATCTGTAAAGGTGGTGGTGCTCTGCATTCTCCTTTGAACTGCTTCCCTCATTATGAGTAGAATAAACGCTTTCACATATATTCATTTTATATGTGCATGAGAGTTACAATTTTGCTTTTTTTTTTTTTTGAGACAGAATCTCCCTCAGTCATCCAGGGTGGAGTGCAGTGGTGCAATCAAAGCGTACTGCAGTCTCCACCTCTCAGGCTCAAGCAATCCTCCCACCTCAGCTTCCTGAGTAGCTGGGACCACAGGCACACACCCACCTCCACATCTGGCTAATTTTTAAATTGTATGTAGAGACAGGAGTCTCACTAAGTTACCCAGGTTGGTCTCAAACTCCTAGGCTCAAGACCCTCCCCTACCTCAGCCTCCCAACATGCTGGGATTACAGGTGTAAGCCACCACATCCGGCTGCTTTTACATTGTTGAAAACTATCTTTCAACTATGGTAGGAGGGCAAAATACATTATGGTAACTGACTCAGAAGCAGAGAACTAGCTAATTAATCTTCATTGAGGGTAACTGAAGGCAAATAAAAGCCAACTAAGCAGAGATTATTTGCAGACATTTTTGCAATTTTAAGCTGCCTGAAATGTTTGTGGATAAAATGAAGTTCTATGAAGTCATTTTAGGAAAAGTTCCTCTATTTGAATTAAATGGCATTCACCAAAGCACAGAATCATGGTTTCTTGAAATTAATATGATTACAGAAGATAGCCGGCTTTCATTCTGCAAGCTCAGATGGTAATTGTGTGTTTACTTGTCTGTCATCCCCACCAGGCTGTTTGCTTCAAGGCAGCAAAGAAACTGTCTTGTACCTTGTTTTATCTCCAGAACTTACCATTCTCTGGCACAGATATCTGGTGAATGATGAAATTAAAAGGCAGCCAGAATCTGCCCCTCATCTTTGTAGGCACCGTAACTTGATTTTGTCAGTTCCTGAGATAATGGACATACGAAGGCAGACTTTTGTTAGCCAGATTCATACAAGATGATTTATAAACCAGAATATTAATTTGTTAATTAAAAGAGTACTCAAACCATGCAGTAGACTTAGGATGCTTGCCTTTCTCCCTCAGGAGAACTACGTGGTGTATGTGTGTTTGGGGGGGGGGGGCGGTGGCTACATTATAATTAGAAGTTTGCTTAATGAGCTGGAAGTTGGAACACAGGCAATGACTGTGGCCTCTGTCCCAGGGGCAGGTCAGCCTGTTACATCCCACTACAGTGTTCAGGATGCTGGTGGCTAGGATGCTCTCCTGGCTCCTCATCCCTGGAATGAGGACATAGTGTTTCTAAGTATACAGAAAGAATCTTGTAACTTGTTGGGCTTTCTGTTCTTTGATAATATTCCCTGTCTATTAAAGCATTCTTTCTTCAGAGAGTAACATTGATTTGGTTTTAAGTGTTACATTTAAATTCACAATCCTGTTTTAGCTCCTGTATGGTTACTGTAAATAGAATTTGGGATATTCTTGAAACTCCTTTGTCACCCATATGGAGATTATTCTTTGGGATGTTTTACTTGGCTAGGGGACTGATTGCATGATTGTATTAATTATGAGTCATATGCAGAGGGTGACATCAATTCTGTTTTAGAGGTCTTTGTGGATGATTGGTAAGCACTTCTGGCATTATTTTGTAGGGATTGAATAGTTTGTTTCCTTCAAGAGGCATTCTTCACATTATCAGAGTCTTAATTTTTTTTTTTTTTTTTCCTTAAGATGGAGTCTTGCTTGCTCTGCCGCCCACGCTGGAGTACAGTGGTGCAATCTCAGCTCACTGCAACCTCTGCCTCCCAGGTTCAGGCGATTCTCCTGCCTCAGCCTCCTGAGTAGCTGGGATTACAGGCATGTGCCACCACGCCCAGCTAATTTTTGTATTTTCAGTAGAGACGGGATTTCGCCATGTTGACCAGCCGGCACTTGAACTCCTGACCTCAGGTGATCCACCCGCCTCCGCCTCCCAAAGTGTGGGATTACAGGCGTGAGCCACCATGCCCGGCCCAGAGTCTTAATTTTTCTTACTTGGTAGTAGCCATTGTAGTCTTTTAAGTTTTTGGCTATTCTGTGGAATCTTGTCAGCGGGGCTTGTAAAGTGATGACTTTCAACTCAAGAATGACTTATACAGATATAATTTTTTATAGCACATCAACCATATGTGGATAACAGCGATAGCAGAACTGCTTGTTTTTGTATATCTCTTCTTTCCAACCTTATTAAAGATTCCCCCCCGCAACATACTGAAGTGATGAAAACATGCCTAAAGTCTTTGTTGCCAGTACCAAACAAACAAATTCTGTAATCCAATAATAAAAGCAGCCAGAAGCCATCATGTAAGACTGGAAGGAATTAAAAAAGGGAAATGTGCACCAATTAATGGTTAACAAATACAGGCAGGGGCCAGGCGGGGGATGGTTTTGCATGCCCAGTTAATAAGGAGTACAGAGCACATCTCAAGAGTGATGGGGATGGAAGGTCTTTGAGCAGGGAAGTGATGTGATCAAAAGTGCACAAGAGGCCGGGTGCGGTGGCTCATGCCTGTAATCCCAGCACTTTGGGAGGCCAAGGCGGGCAGATCACTTGAGGTCAGGAGTTCGAGACCAGCCTGGCCAACATGGTGAAATCCCGTCTCTGCTAAAAATACAAAAATTAGCCGGACTTGGTGGCAGGCGCCTGTAATCCCAGCTACTCAGGGGGCTGAGGCAGAATTGCTTGAACCCGGGAGGCAGAGGTTGCATTGAGCCGAGAATGCGCCATTTAACTCCAGCCTGAGGGACAACAGCGAGACTTCGTCTGAAAAAAAAAAAATGTGCGCACAAGACAACCTACCGTGGAGGAAACGAGGATGGAGCTGAAGGGGAAAGAGGTTGGCAAAGATGTTTAGAGGAAGCCAGCAGGCTAAGACACGAAACATAGAGGCAGTGTATGAGGGAACACCGGTAAACTGAATACTAGCCACTTACTTTAAATTCACATCAGAAAAAGAAGACTCATAAGAAACACCCACTCTTATGCACTGGTCCAAGAAAGAACCTGTGAAAGGACCCTGAAGAGTAGTCAGAGGTCAAAGGACAAGAAGAGAGGACTGTGGTGGAAGCCAGGTACTGAGTGAGTTGTTAGCGGTTCACATACCCTCAGGGGTCAAGTGGCAAATGTTGAAAGAGCTCTTGGACTTGGTGATGCTTTCCAACAATGGTTTAGTGGATTTGCAGGTAAAGAAAAGGGACAAGAGTTGGTTGCACTCTGAATGAAAGGTAAGGCAATAGATGAAGGAGCATAGCAGAATGGATGATTTTTTTTGGTTTTGATTTTGAGATGGAATTGAGCTGGGAAAGGAGACCGTGGTAGGGAGAAGGGATTCAGGAGAAACAAAAATCAAGGGATGGGCTGGATCTCGGAGGAGATAGAGGGATGTGATGGCAGGTGGATTATTCTTTTGTGAGAGGGGAGACATTTCTTTCTCTGACATGGAAAGTCAAGATGGTTTGTACTTACAGGCTAATGCTCGCCCACCTGCATCCTGTTTCTCTGAAAAAGGAGCACAGTTAAATGAGAAGTTAGGAGTCCAGAGAACAGGCAGACAATAGGAAACAGTGGATGCCTAGTATAGCCGTGGAGGGAACTGGGCATGTAATGGAATTGCCAAGGTATATAAAAGGCCCTGCAAATCGGACACCATGAATTTACCAAGGCACCAACACACCTGCATGAGTTTTTTTCCAGTACTCCTCATGTGTCAGGTATAGGAATATAGGATACCAGGGGCTGTATTGCTTCGTTATTGCAGATTTGCCAGGTGACAAGATGTCAATGAATCAGGGAATTGAGAGGGCTGTCAAGATGTGACAAATGCTACAAATGGGCAGAAAAATAATCTTGCACAGTGACATGTGAGCAGATTGTGATCTTCTAATGGAGCAATTAGAGAAGCATTGGCAGAACAGTTAGAGCCATCTCTGCGCATGGGTCGGAGGCTTCTCATGCTAAGCTGACTTACAGAGTTCTAGCAGAACACCATGAGGGTAGTAGCCATGGTCTCTTCCATGACTTGTCTCTTTGAGGGCAAGCTGAACTGTAGAGTTTGGCAGTTCTGATGTGAACAGGTCCTTTTTTTCTGTTTCAGCTAATTCTGGTAAGAAGGTTTTGTTTGTTTGTTTTTTATTTTTGTGTGTGTGTGTTTTTTTTTTTTTGGTTTTTTTTTTGAGTTTCGCTCTTGTTGCCCAGGCTGGAGTGCAATGGCGCCATCTTGGCTCACTGCAACCTCTGCCTCCCGGGTTCAAGTGATTCTCCTGCCTCAGCCTCCCAAGTAGCTGGGATTACAGGCACACACCACCACTCCCAGCTAATTTTTTATTTTTAGTAGAGATGGGGTTTCTCCATGTTGGTCAGGCTGGTCTTGAACTCCCGACATCAGATGATCCGCCCACCTTGGCCTCCCAAAGTGCTGGGATTACAGGCATGAACCACTGTGCCTGGCAAGTTTTTAAGAAGTGCTTTCAACAGAAAATTGGAATAAAATTTAAAAATTTTTTTTTAGTCTCAGAATTGACAAACAGAATTCATACTTCGAGCCTGCAAGAATCTGGTCCCAGGGTTTTTGTTCTTAGAGTTTGCTTGGCAACCCTACTGAATCCTATTCTTTTTCTCTCCCTAGACTCAACTGCTCAGACTTCTAACTTGGTTAGTTTTAGGTGGGTCCTTCTCCATTCATATCCTGGCCTTCTACATGGAAAGGAGCTCTCCTGCAGCAAGATGTGATATGATCCCCAGTGTATTAGTTAATTTTAATGCTGCTGATAAAGATATACCCGAGACTGGGTAATTCATGAAGAAAAAGAGATTTAATGGACTCACAGTTCCACGTGGATGGGGAGGCCTCACAATCATGGCAGAAGGCGAAAGGCACGTCTTACATGGTAGTAGACAAGAGAGAGAATGAGAATCAACTGAATGGGGTTTCCCCTCATAAAACCATCAGACTTATTCACTACCATGAGAACGGTATGGAGGAAACTGCCCCCATGATTCAATTATCTCCAACAGGGTCCTTCCCACAACACGTGGGAATTGTGAAAGTTATAATTCAAGATGAGATTTGGGTGGGGACACAGTCAAACCATATCACCCAGTAATCCTTCCTGGGCTTACGCATCAACCCACGCTTGTCTTGCAGCCATCTCTTGTGCCACCATGTTGTTTCTGGTTCAGAGTCTTTGCAATTTCTACTTTCACCTTGATCAGTTTCTCTCAATCCCCTATGACTTGTCTGAGAGATGTCCCCAAATCAGTTTTTAAAAAGGACTCAACCCAATGTCTTCGCTTGTGGTATGCACCAACCTCTTAGATGGGATCTGCTCACAGCTAGTGTCCTCTCTCATCCCAGAATTGAGAAGGTCTCTTTTTGGAGCAAGTTTGAACGACATTAGATGAAAAAAGGAAGAAAACTCTGAAGACTCTTGAAATGAAAAGGAGGGGACAGGGAAGGTATAGAGGCAAAGATAACTAAAAGGGCTTCCCTGTCTGTACCTTTCATTACTGGGTGACTTCTTACCAGTGTGAGATGCTCCCTACCTCTATGGCAATAACAATGACTGATTTGAGAAAATAATGCGATAATGACTTTGAGAGAATAAGAACACAATTATTTACTGACTTCTACTTGTCAGGTGTTTTTATATACATCCCCATTAAATTCCTAAAATTCCTTTATTGGGTTAGGCCTTTTTTTTTTTTTTTTAAAGGCAATCCCAAAGTTCGAAAGCCCAAGTCACAGAGTGGAGTCCAGATTCAGAGACTGGCCTTGCTGACTCCAAAGACCCTGTTTGGTTCCCAGGACTTCATTCTGTCACCTCCACTTCTATCCCAGATCCTCTCATTTGTTTCCATGTATCTTCTGTGATTTTAGTTTGCCCAACTAAACCCGTTCTGAGTTTTTATTTAAAAAGATAATCTATCTGATTTAAGAAGAGGCATAGGAGACACAATCCTATTGGTGCCTACCAGTCACAGTTTCACAATTCAGTACTGCAATGCCATCATAATTCGAAGCATTGCTGGCTTGGTAATTCACTTCATGAACGGTCCTGCCTGCATAAAATACATGGCAAATGGGAAATAAACAAATCCTTGGACAGTATGATAATACATTCAGAAAACACAGAGTGTGATGCGTGGAGACTGAACTAGAGGGAGGTGGGAAGGAAGTGGCGGGGTACATAAATCCTATCAGGATTAAGAGGGACTTTTGTGAGCCCATGTGTACTCTGCAGGCAGTGTTTTTAGAAAGCATTTCTGAGAAATATTGGAGAATTAATTACAAATCTGTCTTGTTTATTTCTTTACCTTTATGCCTTCCTATCCCTCACTTCCCACATCCAATCTTCTATGAAGTCCTGTCAGTCTTGCCTCTAGAATGGATCTCAAATCTGTCCACTTCTCTTCCCCCGATGGACACAAGTGTGGTGAAGTCTCCAGTCACGCCTGTGTTAGATCTCCTCCCTGGGGACACAGGAGGGTGGCTCATTTCTGACTCCCAGGTTGCAATCAGGTGGGGCATGTGACCAGCTCTGGCTAATGATGCATTGTAATTCTGGCTCAAACATTTGGATACAGGGCAAGACCTTCCAGCATGTTCTTCTCCTGCCATATCAATTATGGAAGCAGGTTATTGAAATGAAGGTGCCATAAGACTGAAGCAATTTGGATCGCTGCATTAGTCAGAGCTCTCCAGAAAAACAGAAGCAATAGAGAGATAGCAAAAGATGTATTACGAGGGATTAACTCCCATAATTAGGGGAGGCTGAGAAGTCCCAGGACCTGCCTTCTCCAAGCTGGAGCCCCAGGAAAGCCAGTGGTGTAGTTCAGTCTAAGCCCAAAGGCTGAGGAGACTTTGATGGAAATCAGGGGGCCACCAGTTTAAGTCCCAGTCTGAATATGAAGGCCCTAGAACCAGGAGCACCGATGTCCAAGGGCAAGAGAAAATGACGTCCCAGCTTGAGAGTGAACTCACCCTTCCCCTACTTTTTTGTTCTATCCAAGTGCTCAGCAGATTGGATGCTGCCACCCACGTTGGTGAGGGCAGCCTTTACTCCATCTACTGATTCAAATGCTCGCCTGTTCCAGAAATACCTTCACAGCCACACCCAGAAATCATGTTTTACCAGTTATCTGGGCACCCCTTTGCCCAGTGAAGTTGACACAGAAAATGAACCATCACAAGTCCTAAACCACATGAAGCACAGCTGCCCTAGATGGGCCTCCAGACATACACTGGGCATTTCATGGGCAAGAAACAAACCTTTGTTTTGTAAGCAACTGAGAGCTTGATGTTGTTTGTTATCACATCATAGTCTATTCTATCCTGACAAGTAAAAGGAGTTGCCATCATCTCTCTCTGGTGGAGTCCTGCAGAAACCTCCTAACTTTTTCACTTCCTCTCTTGCCCCATTTCTCCTCATTTCTCTGCAATCACCCCATGGCTCTTCAGCCTTGAATCCCATTATCTTTTCAGTTCCTCAGATAATCCAGACTGCTCCCCATTTTGGAACCACTGCACATTTATTTTTTTGAGACAGGGTCTTACTCTGTCACCCAGGCTGCAATGCACTGGCCCAATCATGGCTCATTGCAGCCTTGGACTCCTGGGCTCAAGTGATTCACCTGCCTCAGCTCCCCAAAGTGCTGGGACTAGAGGTGTGAGCCACTGTGCCTGGCCTGCACACATGGTTTCCTCTGCCTTGAATGCACTACCCACTTGGTTTGGATCATCCTTGGGTGTCTCCACCTAAATGACAATCCCTTGGAGCCCTCCTCTGACCCCTCAGTGTGAGTAGAGACCTACTCTTCTGAGCCATCTACTCTGGTTCAGCCATAACCAATCACAGTTCATAATTCCATATTCATTTGTGTGGTTATTTGTTGATTGATATCTTTTTCCTTAATCAGACTGTAAGCTCCATTAGGGAATGAGACCATGTCTATTTTCTCTTCCTCTCTGTCCTAAATAACCTGTGTGTGGGCCCAACCCATATTAGGCTATCAACGAATACCTTGAGGATGATGAAATAAATGCATTAACATCAAGTTAGGGTTGCGCATATATATATATATATTTTTTTTTTTTTGAGACGGAGTCTCACTCTGTTGCCCAGGCTGGAATGCGGTGGCACAAACTTGGCTCACTGCAAGCTCCACCTCCTGGCTTCACACCATTCTCCTGCTTCAGCCTCCCGAGTAGCTGGGACTACAGGGGCCCACCACCACGCCCGGCTAATTTTTTTTGTATTTTTAGTGGAGACGGGGTTTCACCGTGTTAGCCAGGATGGTCTCCATCTCCTGACCTCATGATCTGCCTGCCTTGGCCTCCCAAAGTGCTGGGATTACAGGCGTGAGCCACTGCACCCGGCCGCATATGTATTTTTTAAGTCTAAGGAAAGAGATAGTTGATTTTTGTTGAGCACTTACTATATGTGATGCATGTTACAAGTGGTTTACATTGTTTTCTTAGCATATATATATATCATGGCAATAACACTATGAGGTAAGCACAGTTATCCTTGATTTAGAAATATGGAAGTCTGTGCCTGGAGTGGGTTAAATAACATGCCTATGTCCATGAGGCTCATTAGGCAGGCTAACTTTGTAACCCATGTCCTTAACCTGACTGGATTTTTTTTTTTCCACCTCCAGTTTTCAAAGTTTATAAAACAAATAGCACCAGGCCAGTATATTGCAGCTATCAGAATAATGAAAGGCCAGATTTGTGTTCATTGTGGAGAGAGTTAATGATCTCCTATGTCTGCATGTTTTCTACCAAAGAAAACATCTTTTAAAAATAAACACAGGCCGGGCGCGGTGGCTCAAGCCTGTAATCCCAGCACTTTGGGAGGCCGAGACGGGCGGATCACGAGGTCAGGAGATCGAGACCATCCTGGCGAACACGGTGAAACCCCGTCTCTACTACAAAAAATACAAAAAACTAGCCGGGCGAGGTGGCGGGCGCCTGCAGTCCCAGCTACTCTGGAGGCTGAGGCAGGAGAATGGCGTGAACCTGGGAGGCGGAGCTTGCAGTGAGCCGAGATCGCGCCAGTGCGCTCCAGCCTGGGAGACAGAGCGAGACTCCGTCTCAAAAAAAACAAAAAAAATAAAAAAAAATAAACGCGGCTGGGCATGGTGACTCACACCTGTAATCCTAGCACTTTGGGAGGCCGAGACGGGTGGATCACGAGGTCAGGATATCAAGACCATTCTGGCTAACATGGTGAAACCCCGTTTCTACTAAAAAAATACAAAAAATTAGCCGGATGTGGTGGCGGGCGCCTGTAGTCCCACTTACTCGGGAAGCTGAGGCAGGAGAATGGCGTAAACCTGGGAGGTGGAGCTCGCAGTGAGCTGAGATGCGCCACTGCACTCCAGCCTAGGGGACAGAGCGAGATTCCCTCTCAAAAATAAATAAATAAAAATAAAGCAAAATAAATGCAGTGATTAAAACTATTAAATAACTTGTTCATTGTAAATACTAACCTCAGAATATGAAAACCTGCCAGTATAAAGTTCTCAAAGGAGGGGGCACGATGGCTCATGCCTGTAATCGCAGCACTTTGGGAGGCCAATGCCGGTGGATCACCTAAGGTCGAGAGTTCGAGACCAATCTGACCAATAGGGAGAAACTGGATCTCTACTAAAAATACAACATTAGTGGGGCACGGTGGCAGGTGCCTGTAATCCCAGCTACTGGGGAGGCTGACGCAGGAGAATCGCTTGAACCAGGGAGGCGGAGGTTGCGGTAAGCTGAGATCGTGCCATTGCACGCCAGCCTGGGCAACAAGAGCAAAACTCCATCTCAAAAAAAAAAAAAAAAAGTCCTCAAAATGGAGTTCTTTTATGTTTGACTTTAGAGCATAAGTTTTTTTTTTTTTTTTTCTTTTTTTCATTTAGACCCATCAGAGGTGAATATATTAATTTCCTTTTCCATGGAGAAATCCAATAAAGGAGTAAAAATCAGACTTCATTTGGACACACTTTATCAAGTAAATCTGATTTTTGTTAACAATATCTTATAAGCTCTCATTTTAAATCAATCTTTTTAAAAATCTCTTTCATGAAACAGCACATATCTGAATGAGAAGTCGCTCCAACTGACGGAGAAATGCAAAAATCTGCAATATGGCATTGAGTCTTTCTCTAACAAAACGAAAGGGTAAGTTCTACTCTTCACATTTAATTTCCTTTTACAATAAGGGTTTTATATTCAGAATGTTTGACAGTGTCTCTGAAGTCATTTGGAATATAAGACTGTGTTCACTCTCAGGCTTACCATTGGGCTCTGAAGGTCCTGTTAATGAGCAGGATGGACCAGGGGCCAAACAGTGTGCACCAGGGTCAGACCCTGGCAGTGAGACTCAACTTATCTGTCCCTGGATCCGCATTTGTTAAAAATACCATGTAGGAGCCAGGTGCGGTGGCTTATGGCTGTAATCCCAGTGCTTGGGGAGGCAGAGGCTAGAGGATTGCTTGAGGCCAGGAGTTTGAGACCAGGCATAGCAACACAGCAAGACCCCCATCTCTACAAAAAATAATTAAAATTGGGTGGCATGTGCCTGTAATCCCAGCTACTCAAGAGGCTGAGGCAGGAGGATGGTTTGAACCCAGGAGTTCAAGATTGCAGTGAGCTATGATGGCACCACTACATTCCAGCCCAGGGGACAGAGCAAGACCCTGACTCTGAAACTAATTTTTAAAATTAGCTGAGTGTGGTGGCTCGGGTCTGTAGTTTCAGCTATTCAGGAGGTTGAGGAAGGAGAACTGCCTGAGCCCAGGAGTTCAAGGCTGCAGGGAGCAATGATAGCACCACTGCGTCCAACCTGGGTGACACACCAAGACCCTGTCTCTAAAATCAACCAAAAAAGCCCTCAAAACACCATGTAGTTTTACTGGCTAAACTTTTATAGGCCCTCAATCCTTTCTGAGAACCTGATATGTATTCTGAACGCTATCCTAGAGAAATACACACTGGTACAAAACTGTGCCTACAGTTTCAGCAGGTAAACGATTTACCCCCAGTCTCAGCTGTGACACCCCCTCAGCTTCCCCAGCGCTGCTTACAATCCTGGATTTTAGAGGGTTTGCTACATCATCTCCTTCAAAAAAAGGAAATCCAAGTGCTCCATGCCTCATCTACATGGAAGAGGCACTGGTGGCCTGAGACTCTGATGTGAGAAGCACTGTGTTGACTGTTCCTGGAAGGTGCCCAGTCCAATGGTGCTTGACAAAGGATGTGTGTGTGTTGGGCAGGGACACGAGGTTATGCCTGGAACCTCCCTGAAAGGAAGTAATCCAAGTTTCATCTTGCTTTATGCTTGCCTGACATTTGAAGATGGTTCAGGATAATGTAAATGCCCAGTGGGTTTACCTTGCCCACTGCCTAGACAGAACCGATTTATCAAGACAGGGGAATTGCAATGGAGAAAGGGTAATTCACGCAGAGCTCACTGTGTGGGAGACCGGGGTTTTATTATTCAAATCAGTCTCCCTGAGCGTTTGTTAGGGTATCAGAGTTTTTAGAGATAATTTGGAGGGTAGGTGCTTGGGAAGTGGGGAGTGCTGATGGTCAGGTTGGAGATGGAATCACAGGGAGTTGAAGTGAGTTTTTCTTGTCATCTTCTGTTCCTGGGTGGGATGGCAGAACTGGCTGAGCCAGATTAGTCGTCTGGGGGTGTCAGCTGATCCATCCAGTGTAGGGTCTAAAAAATATCTCAAGTACTGATGTTAGGTTTTACAATAGTGATGGTATCCCCAGGAGTAATATGGGGAGGTTCAGACTCTTGGAGCCAGAGGCCATATGACCCCTAAACTGTAATTTCTAATCTTGTAGCTAATTTGTTAGTCCAGCAAAGGCAGACTGGTCCCCTGGCAGAAGGGGGTTCTTTCAGGAAAGGGCTATTATCAATTTTGTTTCAGGGTCAAACCACGAACTGAATTCCTTCCCAATGTTAGTTCAGCCTACGCCCAGGAATAAACAAGGACAGCTTAAAGATTAGAAGCAAGATGGAGTCAGTTAGGTCTGATTTCTTTCATGTCATAATTTCCTCAGTTATCATTTTCAAAGATGGTTTCAGTAAGAGGTATTGCTGATTTCCACATGCCAGTCCTGTACAAGGAAGACCCAGTGAGTGGTCTTCCTGCCTTCATGTTTTTCACTTTCTCTTCCTATATCATAATTAAGGAATCTTTCTCATCTCTATATCATAATAATAATGATTCTCTTTCTCTCAGTCTCTCACACACACCTCTTCCTTTAAATGTTAGAAATAGAGTTTATGGGAGGAAGGAGTACAGCGGCTGCCTCTAATCCATTCCTTCCCTTACCTGGGGGTGTTGGAGGTTGACCTGGGGATAAAGAAACCAAAGTAGGTAAACTGGTTTAACCTGTTTCTCCACTGAGCCTCTGGGTAAACAGACAATGATATTTGCTTAAAGGAAGAGACACATCCATTGAGTGTCCCTAGCAGGCTGATTTCTGGCTGAGGTCCTGCTTAAAGTTAATGGGATCCAGGATCCAGGAGGCAGGACTCCCTGGAGCATGGCTCAAAGGCTGTGGAACTCTCTGGGTCTAAAAGAGAAACCGTTTAACAATTTAAAGCTTCCTGCTATGTGAGGAAGCCCACGGACTTCACCTAGAAACCTCACCTACTATCCTGGGCCATGTGCAATGTGGGAAGACAGGACTGGGGTGTCCACCCTTGATGTCCCATGCCTGTCTCTGCTGTGTCTGAGCCTGCTGACGCAACTAGAAATTATGTTTTACCAGCTATCTGGGCATGCCTGAGCCCAGTCAAGTTAACACAGAAAATGAACCATTACAAGCCTTAAACTATATGCAGCACAGCTGTCCTAGACGGCCTTCCAGATATACAGTGGGCATTTCATGGACAAGAAAGAAACCTTTGTTTTGTAAAGCAATTGACAGCTTGGCGTTATTATCATGTCATAGTCTATTCTATCCTGATAAGTAAAAGGAGTTGCCATCTCTCTCCTAGTGTTCAGCAGAAATCTCTTAACTTTTTCACTTCCCCTCTATCCCCATTTCCCCTCATTTCTCTGCAGATCCTTGAAATTATTAGGAAAGCCTGATATTGGCTAAGATCTCTGATTTGAGTTAATCGATTTGATAGCAGTCCAATCCTATATGTTAGCTCCGTTTCTCATAAAATGATAGCTCTATTAAAATCCTTGTTTTCTGGGCCGGGCGCAGTGGCTCACACCTGTAATCCTAACACTTTGGGAGGCTGAGGCGGATGGATCACCTGAGGTGGGGAGTTCGAGAAACTCCGAACTCCCCTGACCAACATGGAGAAACCCCGCCTCTACTAAAATACAAAATTAGCCGGGCGTGATGACGCAGCCTGTAGTCCCAGCTTCTCGGGAGGCTGAGGCAGGAGAATCGCTTCAACCCAGGAGGCAGAGGCTGCAGTGAGCCAAGATCACGCCATTGCACTCCAGCCTGGGCAACAAGAGGGAAACTCCGTCTCAAAAAAAAAAAAAAAAAAGTTTTCTTTTCCTTAAATTCCAACTAGCGGGCCTTAAGCTTGCGAGGGGAATGCACGGTGCTGTGTGTCTTCCACTGGCCCCACTCAATCCACTTTCACCCTCACAGCTTTTCATCCCCAGTTTCATCTCTGCCTGACTTTTCCCAAGGAGGCTGACTTACATGGAACTCACCAATAGGTTCTGGGCTCTTTTGCCATCCGGTTTTTCTTTGGATTTGACCAAGGAGGAGCATGGAAAGAGATCAGAAAAAGGGAGGCGAAAGACTTTCCCCGGAGCCTTGAAGCTGGCGGGGGGATGAATAACTCCTCCCTACTCAGGCCCAGTCCCAAGGCGCAAAGCCACTTACGTCATCAGCGTGCGTCAGCAAGATAGCAGAAGCAGGAAGACAGGTGGCCTGAAGACCAAGAGAGAGGCGGACCGGGTACTACGTAGCAGTTAGGTCAGTCTGAGACACTTCCTGTTTATAGGAGACTATAAAACCCCTGCCCTGTCCTCATTTGGGGCTGATGCCATTTTAGGCCTCGGCCCGTCTGCACTCAGGCTCTCATTAAAACAGCTTGTTGCTCCACACTGCCTTGTGTTGTTGGCCCGCTCTCGCAGTTCAAACCAATACAAGAGCCTTGCAGGAGGAAGGAGAAGAAACTGTTTTTGGTGTCACTGCAGGTTAACTACATGCTTTTCTCTTTTCTTGGAGACAGAGTCTCACTCTGTCACCCAGGCTGGAGTGCAGTGGCATGACACTGACTCACTGCAACCTCGGCCTCCTGGTTCAAGCAATTCTCCTGCCTCAGTCTGACCAGTAGCTGGGACTACAGGCACGCGCCACCATGCCTGGCTAATTTTTGTGGTATTAGTAGAGGCAGGGTTTCACCATATTGGCCAGGCTTCTGACCTTGTGATCGAACTCGTGACCTTATGATCTGCCCGACTCAGCCTCTCAGAGTGGTGGGATTACAGGTGTGAGCCACCGTGCCCGGCCCTTTGTGTGTGTGTGTGTGTGTGAGTGTGAGAGTCTCACTCCGTCGCCCAGGCTGGACTGCAGTGGCGTGAACACAGCTCACTGCAGCCTTGACCCTCTGTACTCAAGCGATCCTCCTGCCTGAGCTTCCTGAATAGCCAGGAACACAGGTGCGTGCCACCATGGCTGGCTAATTTTTATTTTTTGTAGAGACGGGGTCTTTCTGCATTGCCCAGGTTGGTCTCAAACTCCTGGGTGCACGTGATCCTCCTGTCTTGGTCTCCCAAAGTGTTGTGTTTACAGGCACATGAACCCAGAAAATCTGAGACAGGTCTCAGTTAATTTAGAAAGTTTGTTTTGCCAAGATTGAGGATGCGCCCGTGACACAGTCTCAGGAAGTCCTGACAACATGTGCCCAAAGTAGTTGGGGCACAGCCTGGTTTTATACATGTCAGGGAGACATGAGAGCTCTGTCAGGCCTCTGAGCCCAAGCCTGCACTTATACATCATATAGTCTGAGGCAACTGAAGAACCACAAAAAAGTGAAAATGGCCAGTTCCTGATGACATTACCTTGTGACATTCCTTCTCCTGGACAAGCACCTTGTGACCCCCGCCCCTGCCTGCAAGAGAACAACCCCCTTTAACTGTAATTTTCTACCACCTACCCAAATCCTATAAAACTGCCCCACCCCGATCTCCCTCCTTTTTCCGACTCAAGACTCACTCCGCCTGCACCCAGGTGATTAAAAAGCTTTATTGCTCACACAAAGCCTGTTTGGTGGTCTCTTCACAGGGAGGTGCGTGACAACATCAATCATTATATGTAAGAAGTAAGTTGGTTTGATCTGGAAAGGGGGTGACAACTTGAAGTAAAGGCAGGAAGACTGAAGTGTAGGGGGAACTTCCAGGGCACAAATAGGTGAGACACAAATGGTTGCATTCTTTTGAGTTTCTGATGAGTCTTTCCAAAGAAAGCCATCAGATATGCATCTATCTTAGTGAGGGGAGGGATAACTTGGAATAGAATGGGAGGCAAGTTTGCCCTAAGCAGTTTCCAGCTTGAGTTTTCCTTAGTGATTTTGGGGGCCCAAGATATTTTCCTTTCACATTTCACCTTTTTCTTTTTAAAAATCTTTTGGATAAAGGATTTTACAAAAAAAAAAAAAAAAAAGGCTCTGGTTTCAGGTTTCATCTGCCATCTTTCATGGCTAGGATGGTTTGTTCCTAGATGGGTAGGTCCCGAAAGTTCATTTTAGCAGGTTGTGAAGTCTCCTGTCCTGTGAAAAGAAAATTAGGGGGAGAAAGGGGGAAAAACAACAAACAAAAGAACAATCCTGGAAAAATCGATATAGGCCACATTACTCTGAAGTCCATCCATTAGTAGGTAGATGTGGAAGTGGCTTATGTATGTAAATTGGTTGCTGTTATTTTCTTCTGAAGTTTAAATTGTCTGGCTACAATTCTCATGGTTTGAAGAAAGCACAGCTTAGATGTTAGTGATTCCAAATTAGGAAAAATGGAAAAAAAAAAAGAAAAAAATTGAAAACATTATTTTGAAGACTTGTAGCCAAGAAAAATTAGAATTTGGTCCAAACTGTTGAAAATAATAAAAATGGGAAAAAAAAACTAGGCATGACTAGAATCTAACAGGTATACTATCGTTTTGAAACACAATTTTTTTCTCTCTCCAGTTTCCCATTTTACTAAAGGCAAATCATGGTAGCACTGGTTTGCTTATTAGACTTGGCCTAATTATTTGTATATAGTGCAGCAGGAATAATTATTTTTACATAGGTTTTTAAATTGGTTTTGATGGAACTTTGTTCCATAGACGGAAACTCAGATAAGACTTTTTAAAAGCCAAGCCCAGCCATGGATTTGTGCCATCAAATACTTACGACTTTCTCTCCTCTTGAGGTTCCAAGTTTAACCTGGGAGTTTTGTGCCTGTCAGAAAGTGGCATTCTGTTTTTACCACAGGTCAGAAACCCTGTACAGGGACTGTGTACACAAAATTTGAGGCCAGTTTTCCCAAGGGCTTTATTGGCTCCATAAGTCAATTTGACTCCAAAGCACAGCATTCCAGTCAAAGCCTTGGTAAAATAACCGATTTCTCCAATGTGCCCTGTTACAAATGAAAACAGATTCCTATTGCACTTATGCAAATAGCTGTATTGCCATAAGTTAAGAATATTCACAAGTGGTTTCCAAATTCCAGAGAAATCAGTTAGAGAGAAACAAATATGCTCCAAATTTTGTTCATGGGAGTATACTAAATTGTTAAAAGCTGTCAGTAGCTCAAAAGAAATGTTTTAAGGGTCTGAAAAAACAAAGGATCAGTAAACACTTTTAAACAAAAAGTCAAAAAGATTGTTTCAGTCCATGCAGTTAATTCCTGTGTTCTGCTTGATACTCATGATAATTTTAGCTCTCCACGAGTTCTGAAAGTTTTTCCTACATTCTGATATCACAATCTACAAAGTTATTAGAAATCTGCATTTAAAATCACCTGTTGAAGTTTTATAGCTGATTATAAAACCACCCTCTAAAGAGGAACACAACAAGACAACAATTGTCCATGAATGAAAAAGAAGTTTTAAGGCAGTCATAGTCAAAAGACACAATTGATGAGAAAATTTGTTACCTCTGTGGCACACAATGATTATAACAATTATGACTATTACTAATAATGTACGCTAAGTTATATCAGAATTATAGGAGTTTCCCATAATTTTGGAACACATATTAATAATATGTTTATACAAATACAGCCCAAAGAAAATGAAATACCACTTTATATTTGACAATGCTTCCTGTATAATTTTTATACCAAATAAGCCAAATTATGTCATTTTTTGGTCTTTAGGGAACCTAATGTCTTAAAGGATTAACTAGATTAGAAAAAAACATAATTTATAATTTGATTTTAGAAAGTTTGTCAAATATCAAAGGTTTAAAACACTTGATATTACAAAATAGGATTACAGGTCATTGTAAAGTCATTTATTTAACCAAAGTGATAATTCAAGTATTTTTTAAAAAAGAAAGTGAAAACCTTCATTCTCTGTGAAAAGAGACTTAATTTTCTAAACAAGCCCTAATAAAAACAGCATGAAGCCAATTACATTTGTTCTTCAAAATTTTGTAAACAATCTATAAAATTTAATCTTGATTATAAAATATAACTTCCACAAGCCTTTTATAACCTTTATAACCTTTATTAAGGTGTTGGTTATGCTTCTAGAAAACCTTCTTAATCTGACACAGGGATCCATACACTAGTTTTGCATCAGCGTGCCTTTGACACCAATGATTAATTTATAGAGAAACTGAACTTATTTTAACTTTCAAAATCGGCCCTTACAATCTTATGGGCCCACCTCTTTCACAGCAGTCCCTGGGCCTTGAGGCATTGAATAGCTTTAATTTCTTGCCCTGTATCTCAGGCATGCAGTTTATTTTGATTGGCATCTTCTATGGGGCCTGAAGATGAGGCTTTAATTTCCATCAGTGTTTAGGATTTAGCAGGACTTGATGTCCTTTTTAAACCCAGGAGTTAAAGCCCTGTAAGTCAATGTTACAAGGACTTTAAAAGCGTATACAGAGGCCGGGTGCAGTGGCTCACGCCTGTAATCCCAGCACTTTGGGAGGCTGAGTCAGGTGGATCACCTGAGGTCAGGAGTTTAAGACCAGCCTGGCCAACATGGTGAAACCCTGTCTCCACTAAAAATACAAAAATTAGCCAGAAACGGTGGCAGAGACCTGTAGTCCCAGCTACTTGGGAGGCTGAGGCAGAAGAACTGCTTGAACCTGGGGGGAGGAAGTTGCAGTGAGCCGAGATTGTACCATTGCACTCCAGCCTAGGTGATAACAGCAAGACTCTGTCTCAAAAAAATAATAAACAAACAAACAAACAAAAAAGCACCTACAAGAAGATACATGGATGTAATGACCTTTATTAAAAAAAAATTTTATAACTGAAACTTCTTTTATCGGAAAATTCCCAAATAATGAGATATCTATTATTTAATGTAATACAACTTCATATTCTAAATTATGACCAGTTTGTCTACAAGTATTTATCCCATTACATTTACCTAATTATTTATTTTAATAGTTTGCCTAGATTATTTATGAAAAATGTGATAGTCATTATTTAAAGTTATGAAACCACCATGGCAAAATTATAACTGAGAGAGTGAAAAAATTTTGACTTGACTCCATCTTGCTTTTGACCTCCAAGCTGTCCTTGTGCATTCCTGAACACAGGCCAAGCTAACTTTGGGAGAAACTTAGTTTATAGTTTAGCTTTGAAAGAAAGACGGTAACAGTTCTTTCCCACAACAAACCTCCTTATTGTCTGTGGACTAGACTGCCTAAAGCCACAGGTTTAGAAGTTATGATAATCTTACTAAATTTGAGATGCAGCTATTTTCCTTAAACCCATATCAATGTCTTACTTATTAAAAATTACACAAGCAAAGATCATTCTGTTTTGGGCTGGGTTTACAGTTTTGTAACCTATGCCAAGTTTTGACACCTTACAGTATTTGGCAAGGATAAGTATGAAATTGCTTGATTAATAAATGCAAACAAAAATGTATGCTGGCAATTCTTAAGACACTTATAATATTACTTTACCAATAATTTTTTTTTTTTAGACGGAGTATTGCTCTGTTGCCCATGCTGGAGTGCAGTGGCGCCATCTCGGCTCACTGCAAGCTTCACCTCTCAGGTTCATGCCATTCTCCTGCCTCAGCTTCCCAAGCAGCTGGGACTACAGGCACCCGCACCACACCCGGCTAATTTTTTGTATTTTTACTAGAGACAGGGTTTCACCGTGTTAGCCTGGATGGTCTCAATCCCCTGACCTCGTGATCCTCCTGCCTCGGCCTCCCAAAGTGCTGGGATTCAGGCGTGAGCCACCACGCCCAGCTCTTTACCAATAATTTTAAAGCCAGCTTATTTTTATTAAAGATTTTACTTAAGTTATATAACCTTTAAAAGCATGTGACTAGTCTTTTTTGGTATCTGATTTAAGCACTTTTTTTAAGCCAATTAATTAGAGCTCTTTTATATATTTTTAGTAGTGAAACATTGTGCACACAGCACCTAAATACATATAAAGACGTATTAGGCATGCCGATGGAAGTACATTTTATAGATTTATAACCCCCCCTTTTTTCGTATTATAGACTTTCAGATTCTTGATAATCTGTTTTACAACCCTAGGTAGTTGTCAGCTAAATAGCCTTAAGTTTGCACATTAAAGGAAGCAACTTAGGTGAAAATCAAATAGCAAAATTTGTATCATAAGGTACAGAGAGAAAAAGTCTGGTGGTACTAGAGGGAGACACTTTCATTTTTATTTGAATCAAATTAAACATAAACTACACTCTTCCGTAAAAATCCAAGAGTAACCTGTGTTGCAGTAACTATGTTAGTCAAAAAATCAGGTGAAAACAGAACTCAGTCAACTGGGAAGAAAAAGGAAAAAAAAAAAACTTTTACAGTTTTTATTTGAGTCAGATTAAACATAAAATTAAACTACACTCTTTCTTAAAAATTCAAGAGTAACCTCTGTTGCAGTAACTATGTTAGTCAAAAAATCAGGTGAAAACAGAACTCAGTCAACTGGGAAGAAAAAGGAAAAAAACAGACCAAAAAAAAGGAGAGAAAAACAGACCAAAAAAAAAAAATCCCAAAACAGGAAGGCCTTTCAAATACAAACATGTACACATACACACACACACATACACACACATATCTTGGCTGTTAGCTTTTTCATTAAGCTGACTTTTAACCATGCAGCTCCTTAAAAAAAAATTTTTTTTAAATTTTATTACATATTTCAGCTAGGACAAAATGCTGCTGTTTCAGAAGTACAGCCATTGCTCTTTCAGTTTGGTCTGGCTGGCAAAAAGGTGGCCTTCTTATGTAAATAAAGCCCCTTTTGTAGTTAAAATTAAAAATCTTTTTTTTTCCTTTTGATGGCCATTTTCCTCCCACTTCAGAGACCTTGTTCCCCATAATTTAGGGTTCCTCTTCGGATTTGACCAAGACAGAAACAAACAACAAAACCATTAAGCAAAACTAACAATGATCACACAAATTATATGATTTCTGAGTGCTGTAAGTGTAAGCAGAAATTAACACCAGCTGGTTGTTAAATACTAACGTTTGTTGTTTAAAGTAATTTGCAAGACAGAATCCCAAACCAGTTTCTTAGTGATGGGTCTCAAGCTGTAGACTGCTCTCTACCATCCTAGAAGCAGGAAACAAATGAAACAAAACTCATCTTCCCTGTTGGAAGGGAGCTCAAGCTCCATAAAGGAGGTACCTGCCTTCCATCGTCATGCCTTCCAGTTGGAAGCAAGTAAAGTCCCCCAAAAAGGAGTTGTACAGCAAAATAAACTTTAGATCTCAACCAGATTTTGGGAGATCAGGGATTCTCTGGAAGGTACTCTCAGACCTCAGCAAATTGTCCTATTGATTTGAGCTATAAAGTTAGCTCATGCTGGTACCAGGCACCAAAAGGAGATTTGTGAGAGGTCAGGGGCATCTCCACTCAGAATCCCTTCATGGTTACCAAAATGTGAACCCAGAAAATCAGAGACAGGTCTCAATTAATTTAGAAAGTCTTTATTTTGCCAAGGTTGAGAACACACCTGTTACTCAGCCTCAGGACATCCTGATGACATGTGCCCAAGATGGTCGGGCCTAGCTGGGTTTTGTACACTTTAGGGAGATGTGAGACATCAATCAATATATGTAAGAAGTACATCTGGAAAGGCGGGACAACTTGAAGCAAAGGCAGGAAGACTCCTAGTGGGGAGGGAACTTCCAGGTCACAGGTGAGAGACAAACGGTTGCATTCTTTTGAGTTTCTGATTAGCCTCTCCAATGGAGGCAATCGGATACGCACCTATCTTAGCGAGCAGAGGGAAACTTTGAAAAGAATGGGAGGCTGGTTTGCCCTAAGCAGTTCCCAGCTTGAGTTTTCCTTAGTGATTTTGGGGGCCCAAGATATTTTCCTTTCACAGGTATGACCCAACACTCCTGGCCTACATCCTTGACTGAAAGAAGGGCTGCCTCACTGAACAAACGCTAAGGTTATTATTAGGACTCTCACCCTCTCCTTTTCTCATTCTTACTCTTTCTCTCTCACTTTCACTCCTACTTTCCCTCTCTCTCTCTCTCTCTCCCTCTCTCCCATTCCCTCCACTGGACCCTTCAACTTAGGGATAAGCTGTTAATAGTCCCCTACTATTGTCCCTGTATTTCTCTACAACCTGCCTAGATCTTTGGGAAAAGTCCCTTCACTCTCTCTCTCTCTCTCTTTTTTTTTTTTTTTTTTTTTTGAGACGGACTCCCACTCTTGTCTCCCAGGCTGGAGTGCAGTAGCGCGATCTCAGCTCACTGCAACCTCCACCTCCCGGGTTCAAGCGATTCTCCTGTCTCAGCCTCCCCAGTAGCTGGGACTACAGGTGCGTGCTACCACGCCTGGCTAATTTTTTGTATTTTTAGTAGAGATGGGGTTTCATCGTGTTAGCCAGGATGGTCTTGATCTCCTGACCTCGTGACCCACCCGCCTCGGCCTCCCAAAGTGTTGGGATTACAGGCGTGAGCCATCGCGCCTGGTCGAAAAGTCCCTTCTTTAAGCCCTTCTTAAATTCCCTGATTGGAGCAGGCCATCATTCCTGCCAGGACTCTAGGTTTCTATAGACTGGTTGGAATGAACACTTTTGCAAATGCTTCTCCCCTTTCAAGATAAAGTCACTGATTTTGGGGGTGGACTTAAAGTAGTTCATGCACTGGAGATGCACTACATGCCGGTTTTGATGTTGAAGCTGTTGTTTTGTTTGTTGTTTGTTGGGTATGTGGGTGTTACAAGCATCTTTATGAAGGTTTTCCTGAGGGACTTGAGTTCCAAACTTCTTGTGGCACCCGACGCACATCAGACGTGTGACAAAATGATGCAGGAAAAGTAGAACGGGCAAATTGGTCTTTGCTCCACCGGACCCTGTGGAAAGCTGGCTATACTGCTTGACAGATGTGCAAATTAGTGAGTGAAACTTGCCTTTGACTCTCTTCAGTGATCTCTGACATTACCTGTTTTTGCTTTCCAAAGTGACAAAAGTTCTCAACTTGAGAGTGACAAATATCTGTGTTTTTGCAAAACACTTGAGTGAGAGAGGGAGAAAATTCTCTAATCATGGAAGGCATCTTTTTCAAGGCAGAGAATTTGACAACTCTTTGATGTGAATCAACAAAAGTGGTTAACTGCGGTATGCTAATGAGAATGCCAGGTGCCCATACCCCCATTTTTGCCCTCTCACTCCTCTGTTGTTTTGTTTTGGGTGCTAAGACCTTTTCTCAGCAATTCTTTAGGGGGGTGCCTTTCCATTAAACACATGCAATTTTCAGCTAGCTCATATAATTAGCCTGCACTGGTATTCTGTTCTGGCAAAGGTCTAGAGAGAGCAGGCATGAATTGCCTATTGTTATAAAAGTGTTGTTTTGCACACAGGAGACTAATTTTTTTGGTTGTATTGCCTATGGTCAGGGACTGTGTGTGCTATTACAGACTTAGGGAGCACAATGGGGAAAGCCATTCAGTGTATGGCGATAAAAAAGTAATTTCATTTTCTTAGAAATAATTATCTGGCCCTATTTTTGTCATGGTCTGTTAAAAACTTAGAATCTTCTCTTTCTTCAGCCTATCTGTCCCTTTCACATTGCTAAAATAGGATTTAGAAAGATGGAGTTATAGTGCGAGGGAAAAGTGCCCTTTTTCTCCCCTAGTCTTAACTGTATTTTTTGAATAAATGGAAATTAAGCAGTTGCCATTAGGAGAATGAGTGGGATAGGGTCTTTTGTGCCATAATTCTTTATTCTGTGTTTCAGATTTTGAGCTCCAAAATGAATGGGACAATGTCTTGTTCACGTGTCTATCCCCTGGTGCCAATCACAAGGGTTCAGCACACAGCAGTTGCTCAATTAAGTTTTGTTGAATAAACAAATAATTGAATGAATGTATTTCTTAGGTTTTCAAAGCATTTTTATACCATCTCTGTTACACGTGTCCATGTGAAGAGACCATCAAACACGCTTTGTGTGAGCAATAAAGCTTTTTAATCACCTGGGTGGAGGCGGACTAAGACCAAAAAGGGAGTCAGCAAAGTGAGATAGGGGTGGGGCAGTTTTATAGGATTTGGGTAAGTAGTGGAAAATTACAGATAAATGGGGTTTTTCTCTTGTAGGCATGGGTGGGGGTCACAAGGTGCTCAGTGAGGAGCTCCTGAGATTCAATTGTCCAGGAGAAGGAATGTCACAAGGTCAATTAGGGTGGGGCAGGAACAAATCATGATGGTGGAATGTCATCAGTTAAGGCAGGAATTGGCTATTTTCACTTCTTTTGTAGTTCTTCAGTTGCTTCAGGCCATCTGGATGTATTCGCGCTGGTCACAGGGGATATGATGGCTTAGCTTGCGCTCAGAGGCCTGACAAATTCTAATTCCTAGATTTCAAAAAAATTTTAAATCTATAAACCAACACTTTTTTGAAACCTATTTTAACTTCTTTGACTCTTTCTCTTGAGTCTGTACTTTTCTGTTTTTTTCCTGCCCCGTCCTTTTCCCTTGAATATTTCTCTGCTTTTCTGTAGCTCTATTCTTCCTAGTACATTATCTCCCAGATAAAATATTATACTGTATTAAAAATGCTTTATAGCCTTCTTATCACTGCTAGTTTGCTCATTTTTCAGTATGGCAAACTTATTACTTGTAATCTTTCTTGCTTATATTTTTAGAAAAATGTCTCTATGGCTATCTAAGCTGTCCATCTTATTGCTCGTTGCCTCAGATAAATGAAATGATTTTTCTAAGAGCAGATACTTCAGAGGTGCTGACCCAGGAAATGAACTCATTTCCTTTTCTTGGGTTTTTTTGCTTCTGTTGTTTTGCCTTCTCTTTTTTATGCTTTTCTTTCATTTCCCCCAAGAGTCCTGGCTCCCAAGAAAATGTACCATTTGATTTGTTCAGTTTCTACCATTTGGTTAGAGTAGATGCACTTCTCTAACAAAATCTCTCAAAACTCGGAAGTCTGAGCACAAAATTTTACTCTCTCTCACACAGTGCAAAATATTCCTTCTTTATCAGGCAACCAACCCTCCTGGGTGGCTTTTCCCCGCGATGTTGATTCAGGGATACTGGTTCCTTCCATCTTAAGATGAAGCCATTTTCAACCATCTTGCTGCTCCAAGAGTGACTACTAATAAAGAGAAAGCTGATACTGCATGCAGCCTGCAGGGAGCACACATCACTCCCATTCTCACTCTGCCATCTGGTACTGGCCCTGTAGATGTTGGGGACATAGGGACATGTTGGGGGTTTTGTCTAATAAAATGCAAGTAGCATTGATGTGCGGTGGGTGTTTGGGAATGAAGTGTGTGGCTGTGCAGCTGCTTGTAGCAACAGGTGTGTACTACAGAAAGGGAGAACCAATCAGTGGTAGTCTGCCAGGCATCTCTGCCACGTATGTATTAAATAGCTCTACCATTCTGATCATTCTATTGATTATAGGCCTCTAGGGTGTCTCTTAAAGGTGGGAAGAAACATTTTTTTTTAAACAGCAGCAATCTTGTACATCTTCTGAGCACAGCAATCTTGTACATCTTCTGAGCACTGGAGCATTTAAATAGATCCTCTACTAAGGGATTGAGATGTCTTCTAAGGAACAGCGTGTAAGCCACTGCCCTGTGACTTTCTGCACAATTGCTAGGGCATGGTGGGCTCACTTGTATTCAGATAGCTTTCTGGGGTAAAATACAAATGCTCAGAATCCAGATTTGGAACATCTGCCTTGCATAGACTAAGTGCAGCTTACGCCATAGATGAGTGTCTATATTTGATGAGCTATTTCATGCTGTACCACTTAAAATCACCGGGAACAACTGAATTTTCTGAAAGATATCTTCTTCATGGAGTGGCATAAAGTTGTTACTCAGGAGGCACCGTTTTGCAGGGTGAAATGTGAACTAAAGACTTGCCCTAAGTGTTCTTAACTCTATTATCCTGGCGAGAACAACATGACCTGATTGCTGCTTGAAAAGAAAAGGCATAAATTATGGGCGATCAAACTTCAAAAAGCCCAAATGTGAGCATATCACTTGACAGCCTGCTAACTATGCAAGTATCCTAAGTTTCAAGTTGCCCATCAGGAAGAAAGATTTTTGGTCATAGACAAGATTTTCTTGGCCTAGAATGCTGTGTGACTTGTTTCCATTCTGCTTTAAATCTGTGGTGCTTTGATTGCTTTTTAAAGCGATGTGCCCATTTTTGTCTTTCTACTCACCTCTGACCTTTTACCTTGCCTTTTCTCATCAGTTTTTAAGAGTTCCAAGGCTGGGCATGGTGGCTCACATCTGTAATTCCATTGCTTTGGGAGGCTGAGGCTGGAGGATTGCTTGAGGCCAGAAGGTTGAGGCTGCAGTGAGCTGTGATCACACCCCTGCACTCCAGCCTGAGTGACAGAGTGAGACCCTATATATATATATGAAATTGGAAGAAAAGAAGAGCTATAGATCAGAAAATAATACATCAACACAAAACAGCCATTCATACCAACATATTACATTCTTAGTATTTTGGGAAATTCTTCTTGGTAATCAAAGCAAAGGCTATGTTTGCTGATAGAAAATTTCAAGTTGGAAGGGCAGCTGAGCTAAATATATATATATGTATGTATGTATGTATGTATTTTTGAGACAGAGTCTCATTCTGTCACCCAGGCTGGAGTGCTGGAGTGCAGTACTACGATCTCGGCTCACTGCAACCTCTGCCTTTTGGGTTCAAGTGATTCTCCTGCCTCAGCCTCCCAAGAAGCTGGTGCCCACCACCATGCTTGGCTAATTTTTTTATTTTTAGCAGAGACGGGGTTTCACCATGTTGGCCAGGCTGCTCTCGAACTCCTGACCTCAGGTGATCCACTTGCCTCGGCCTCCCAAAGTGCTGCGATTATAGGCATGAACTACCGTACCCGGCCGAGCTAATAATATTGAAAGTATGATAGAAGTCTCTGAAAATGTTCTCATTTAAACAAAAGTTATGTCAAATTTATTAAAAAGTGGTTTAACAATCATTCTGTACTTCAAAGAGTACATGAAAAATAATCACAATCTAAGAGTTTAAAAGCATAGTCTCTCTTAAATTATTTGAATTCGTATACTGTTTGTTTCAACTATGAGCATATATGACTTTTTTTTAAATCTAATTCCCTCAGTTTAAAGGTAAAAAAATGGTATTATGACTTGTTCAAAGTCATGCAATCTGTTAGTGGGAGGATGAGAAATAAAAGACTGTATTTTTCCCATGTGTTTGTGTGTGTGTGTGTGTGTGTGTGTGTGTGTGTGTGTATTGTGGCTGTTGATGTTAAAAAATAGCTAGCATAATCCTAATCTGAATTCCTTAACTAATACTTGGTAAGAGTGCCTTACTATCATATTTACTATGCTGAAGATTGGAATCGTGTATTATTTTATTATAAGTACTTGTCAGTGGAAACAAAACCGAATTTTCTCTCAGAAAAATGGAAATGCTGGCTTGCTAGTTAGACTACAATGTTGATTACACATTCATATCAGAAGGCTTCCTCATACTTCCTCAAATAACTAGTCATTTGAACAAAGCCTTTCTGGGAAGACCATGGCAATAAAAATAATCAAACTTATTTAAAGTCGTTGAGAAGTAATTTGAATTATTTTCAATTTTAAAAGTGGCATCGGGAAAGAAAGCAAATCTGTTGCTGTTTTCAATGTCTTCAAATATAACAGGCAATGTTAAAGGTATAGTTTATTTGCTATGTGTGGTAGCCAGAGCTGCGAGGTGACTAAAATGGTAGAAAGGAGGGCTTTATTGGCAATATCAGTTGGCAAACTGGGAAGAGAGTCTCCAACGTGGACCATAGGTGCTCTCTCTTTAAAGAGAGGAAGAGCGGGTTGGGTTTTATGCCTCACAGGGTCTGTATTACATGGTAAAGTCAAGCATATTCAGCAGGTTTTGGGGAAAAGTTATGCATATTTATAAGGGGGAGTCAAGTTCATGTGCTATATATGTAACATACATCCCATATTCACTTTGGGGTGGGTTTTAGCATTTAAATGAGGTGGAATTCGGCTCCTTATGTCAAAAGGTGAACTCTAGGACAGAAAGACAGTTTGTGCACAGCCTCTATAAACTGCTGAAACTGGCTTAAGGTCTGCTGGAGTTGCTTGCCAGCAAACAATGTTTGTAAGGCTGTCCTCCGTTCAATCATAGCTAAGGTTATCTGGGTTATAAATCAGCCTGATAAATTGCCTAATAGCTCCTATTAGGGAGTTTAGAAAGAGTGTGGTTTTTCTTACAGCCATGGGAATTTATAGAGTTGCCATCCTAGATGCCCTGTACCCTCGATCTGTAGGTAACTTTTGTTTTCCTAACCTTGTGGTCCTTCCTAGTTCATAAAAGGCTATCTATTTTGGTCTCTCAGATCGCAGCCTGAAAGATCCTCTCTTCCTGGTATTTATACACTTCTATAGTCCCTGTCAGCCCAAAGAGGGCTGCCCCGTGTAACCAACAGAATATTGCAGAAATAATGTGTGACTTTCAAGAAAGGTCATAAGAGACTTCGTGAGTTCTGTGCAACAATGAATGTTTACTGTTATTTTAAGCCACGAAGTTTTGGAGTAATTTGCTACATAGTCATGGATAACTAACCCATTACTCAGTTCATAATGCTTTACATTATTCTATTTTTGTCATAATGATGATAATTATTATTACCATAATTATCAATAGTGATAGTCACAATTACCATTTTTGTGGGCTAAGTCTCTGCCAGGTAATTTAAATGTATGTATAGTTCTTGCAATATTTCTTCAGAGTACATTTTACTATTTTAATTTTACAAGTGAGACAAATGAGCTCTGAGGATGGCTTCCAGAACATCAGACAGTTACAAATGGCAGAGCTGGGATTTGGATAAAATTCTAACTATTCTCTTTTCACTACTCCAAGGCACCACTCTTTTTTGTTTGTTTGTTTGTTTTGTTTTGTTTTTGAGATAGAGTCCAGCACTGTCATCCAGGCTAGAGTGCAATGGCACGATCTTGGTTAACAGCAACCTCTGCCTCCCGGGTTCAAGCAATTCTCCTGCCTCAGCCTCCTGAGTAGTTAGGATTACAGGCATGCGCCACCACACCCGGCTAATTTTTCTATTTTTAGTAGACATGGGGTTTCTCCATGTTGGTCAGGCTGTTCTGGAGCTCCCAACCTCAGGTGATCCGCCTGCCTTGGCCTCCCAAAATGCTGGGATTACAGGCGTGAGCCACTGCGCCCGGCCGGCATTACTCTTTTTTTTTTTTTTTTTTTTTTTCCGAGACAGAGTCTCGCTCCATCGCCAGATTGGAGTATAGTGGCGCGATCTCAGCTCAGTGCAACCTGTGCCTCCTGGGTTCAAGCTATTCTCCTGCCTCAGCCTCCCAGGCATCTGGGACTACAGGTGCACGCCACCACGACTGGTTAATTATTGTATTTTTAGTAGAGATGGGATTTCACCATGTTGGCCAGGATGGTCTGAATCTCCTGACCTCAAGTGATTCCCCTGCCTCTGCCTCCCAAAGTGCTGGTATTACAGGCGTGAGCCACTGTGCCCGGTGGCGCCACTCTTAATGACAGCAGAATTGTAAGTCAGAAATTTGAAAAGAAAAAGGCATTGGATTTTGATTGTATAATGTGAAACTATTCAAAAGTGATCCAGCTCCAAAATAGTAATACACGTTCCTCACTTTTTATAACTTATTTTACACAAGCATCCATAATAGAAATGTACTTAGATAGCATTATCTTATGCAGCAGTACCTTACTTGCAGCTTGGGTATCAGTATAGTTCTCTTGGTAAGATCCTGGCTGATGGCTAATTACTGTCATCATTCAAAACTGATGTCTGAAAGCTTTGGACATTTTTAAGTTCTAGTCATATATTAAATATTAACTTCAGAAACGCAAAGCAACTACTATGTGCCCAATACCATGGCAAGCACAGGAAGAGTTCTTTTTGACCTGGAGAGTGCATTAGACTCACTGGGAAGCTTTTTCAAAGTATACATGGTTGAGAAGGGATTCAGAACTCTTGTATACAAGGAGCATGACAATAAATACATTATTTCTATTTCTTGGCAGTCCACAGTATATTAAGAGAGTCGTATATTTAAACAAATATTTATCATACAGTGGCTTTCTCTTCTCATTCTTTTTTTTTTTTTTTTTTTGACGGAGTCTTACTCTGTCACCCAGGCTGGAGTGCAATGGCATGACCTCAGCTCACTGCAACCTCTGCCTCCTGGGTTCAAGCAATTCTGCTGTCGCAGCCTCCCAATTAACTGGTATTACAGGTGTGTGCTACCACGCCCGGCTACTTTTTTGTATTTTTTAGTAGAGAAGGGGTTTCACCATGTTGGCCAGGCTGGTCTCGAACTCCTGACCTCAGGTCATCCTCCCACCTCGGCCTTCCAAGGTGCTGGGATTACAGGCATAAGCCATGGCACCTGGCCCTTTCTCATTCTTCACTGTAGATTCCTTCTCACGTCTCCTTTTTTTGACACTGTATGTCCAGAACTCAATGCTCAGGCGTCATTTCTCTTCATCCTCATCCCTCAAGGACCTCATTTAGTCTCATGGTTTTAAATGCCATACTGACAATTCCCAAATTTCTATCTCCCACCTGAACCTCTTCACAGATTTGTATGTATCCCTGTTCAGTCACAGCATTCCTGGAATGTCTATAAGGGATCTCAAACCTAGTCTATCTCACAGTGATCTCCCGGACTTCCCTGTAAACTTTGCACTTTAGCACTCTTCCCTGTATCAGTTAATGACATGTCTGTCCTGCCAGTTGCTTGGGCCTGAAACTTTGGAGTTATCCTTGATTCCTCTCTTTTTAGCCATACCATGTCCAATCTATAATTAAATCGTATTGGCTACCTTCAAATCAAACCAGAAGCTGCTGATTTCTTCCTAACCCCACCAATCCCACTTTGGTTTAAGCCACCTTCATCCCTCTGCTGGATGATGGCAAACATCTCTTAATTTTCTCCCAGCTTCCACCTCTTGCTCTCTTAAGGACTATTTTCAACAAAGTAGGCAGGGGGATCCTACTTCTGTAAGTAGACAGATAACTTCTCTGCTCGAAAGTCTTTCAGTTTCACTCAAAATAAAGGACAAAGTTCTTCCAGTGACCTACAAAGTTCTTACAAGTGCTTCTCAAATATATATGTATATGTTTGCCATTAACAGCACAAAGGAAGTGGGTTGGAGCAAAGGTATACTGTGCTATAGAAATGACAAGAGATGATAAAGTAATAATGATAACAAGGTACAGTTGGGTTTGTAACATTAATAGGTGTAATACCTATAATAATAATATAATAAAGGAGAAAAAAGAATAGAGCTATGTAGGAATAATGTTTCTATGTATCTCTACAATTAAACTAGTATAAATTTGAAGCAGATTCTGATAAGTTAAGATGTGTATGGTAAACCTTAGAGCAATCACATTCAAAATAGTTAAAATTATTAAAGATGTAAGATGTTACATTAGAAAATATTTACCTAAGTCAAAACAAAGCTATAAAAGAAAAATAGAGAGACAAAAAAGAATGTGAAACATACAGCAAACAAAAAGTAAAATAGCAGACATAAAATAACAATATTAAATTTGAATGGATTAAATCACCCAATCAAAAGTCAGAGGTTGTCACACTGAGTTAAAAACAAGATCCAATTCTATGCTGTCTACAGAAGACACACTTTAGACTCAAAGATACAATAGATTGAAAGTAAAAGGATGGAAAAAGATACACTGTGCAAATAGCAACCACAAGAAAGCTGGAGTGGCTCTACTGATATCAGACAAAACAGACTTTTTAAAACAAAAAAGTTAAGAGATAAAGAAGGAGATTTTATAATGACTAAGGTCATCCATTAGCAATATATAATAATTATAAAATCAAAAGGAGAATTAGAAAATACTTTAAGATGAATGAAAATGAAGATATGGCATACCAAAACTTATGGGATGCAGGGAGTGATAAAGGATACAGGATTTTTTTTTTTTGAGGTGATTAAAATGTTGTAAAATTGACTGTGGTGATGTTTGAACACATCTGTGAATATAACAACAACCACTTAACAGTACACATATGAGGGGTGCATTATGTGGCATACAAATTATATTGCAATCAAGCTATAAAAACTTTTAACTACATATCACCTATGGGATTTTGTTTCAATATAGATTTAATTTTGTGGGTCAGGGATGGGACCTGAGATACTGCATTCTTAACAAGCCTATCCTATGTGATGCCAATACCACTAGTCTCAGGTCCACACTTTGAATAGCAAGGCCAATACCATCAGACTTCTTATTAACTTTCTGATCTCATCTCCTGCCACCATCATGACTGGATTCAGGAGTGACTCAGAGGTGGATTATAGCCACCCAGATCATTTTGTGTCCCTCAAACACACCATGCCTGCCTCTATCTCCAGCCTTTGCAATTGTCATTTACTTGGCCCAGAATGTTCTGCCCACACTTGCACCCCCTCATATTTGCACAGCTTACTAATTATTAATTAATTAATTATACATTTTTCAAGTATTTGCTCATTTATCACCTCTCAGTGAGGGCTTCCTTGGCCACCCTACATCAACTGCAACCCTGTTCCTAATACTTTCTTTCCCTATTGTCCTGCTTTCTTTTCTTTTCTTTTCTTTTTTTTTTATTTTATTACTTAGTACGTTGAAGTACCTAGCGCTGTAACACTCTATTAATGTATGTATTATTTCAGTTTGCTATCAACCCTTACAATATAAACTTCATGAGAATATAGTGTTTTTGTTTGTTTATTTGTTTGTTTTGAGATGGAGTTTCACTCTTGTTGCCCAGGCCAGAGTGCAATGGTGTGATCTCAGCTCACTGCAACCACTGCCCACCAGGTTCAAGCAGTTCTCCCGCCTCTGCCTCACAAGTAACTGGCATGCACTAACATGCCCGGCTACTTTTTTTTTTTTTTTAGTAGAGATGGGATTTATCCGTGATAGTCAGGCTGGTCTCAAACTCCTGACCTCAGGTGACCTGCCGGCCTTGGCCTCCCAAAGTGCTGGGATTACAGGCATGAGCCACCATGCCTGTAATCCACCATGAAGGACATAGATTTTTGTGTTGTGTTGATTACTACTGATGCATAGAACAGTGTCTCATGCATAGCAAATGCCCGATACATATTTTTTCAATAAATACATGAAAAAAAAGGGTAAGTGCTGTAGGGATATGTAATAGATATAGGAGTTGTGCATAGGAGAGTCAAGAGGGAGGGAAGGGACAACTCAGCGTATGTGAGTTGGGACAACTGAAGATGCAAAAGGTTAACAGCCACTCATATATGGCTTAAGAATCTTAGCAGGTGTTCTGTGCATGCTTGCTCATTTACTGTTGTAACTTCAAGAAATGGTGAAATAGTGAATTTATTGGTTCTATCAGACGCTGCAATTTATAGGTCTTATTTGTAAAAACTGATAGTATAAGATCACTAAATTGTCACTTTCATCTCTGAATATCCTCTTATATGTCTGGAGATTTCCTTGAACCTTGAAAAGTGGGCCATTAATTTTTTCATCTTTAGAAATCTTATAGTGATCGTATGACAAGAGGAAATATGAAAATCTTAAATATCAGACTCATTATTTGTTTATTGATTCTCTGTATCCTGGTGATATATTTGCAGGTTGCAGATATTTGTAAAGAAGAAGTGATAGGGTTTGGTTGTGTCCCCACCCAAGTCTCATCTTGAATTACAGCTCCCATAATCCCCATGTGTTGTGGGAGGGACCTGGTAGGAGGTAATTCAATCATGGGGATGGGTTTTCCCATGCTGTTCTTGTGATAGTAAATAGTTCTCAAGAGATCTGATGGTTTTATAAAGCACAGTTCCCCTGCACACACTCTCGTCTGCTGCCATGTAAGATGTGCCTTTGCTCCTCCTTTGCCTTCCTCCATGTTTGTGAGGCCTCCCCAGCCATAGGGAACTGTGAGTTCATTAAACCTCTTTTTCTTTATGTATTACCCACTCTCTGGTATTTCTTCCTAGCAGTATGAAAATGGACTAATACAACTGAAAATTCTGTTTTGTGTTTTGCTGTGAGCTACTGGTTGATTTTGGCATTGTATCAAATTTTCCATTGAAGTGCAATTCAGTTACCCCAAAATAATGCTGAGAAATAGCATCATGAATAGATTGCCATTTGTGCTATAAATTCTTGGCTGATCATTCAGATCTACCATCCGTCCTTTTTCTTCTTGCTGCATGTCCTTGAGGCTGACTTCCTTGGACTACATTAGTTGGACCCTCTTACCCTTTGGCTTTTGGTTAGGTTCAGCCTATGGGAGTCATTGGCAGGAGAATGGAAGGAGAGAGAGTTTGGGGGATTTACTCCCCTGGATTCCTCCTGTGAGCTGGGATTAGGGATGACTGCATCTTCTACCAAAGGCTACCACCCTTGTCTTCACCTACAATCACAGCTCTTTCTGGGTCACCTGTAGATTTGGGGGTAGGAACAGCTGTCTTACTCTACCCTGTTGATGGCCCTAGTGTGCTCCACCAATCTGTGTAGCTTTTCCTACATCGCATCCCACCTCTTTGTAAATAGATGCACCATTCTTTCTTGGTTGGCTAAGGTTAGTCACTGCTCACAGCATTTCCTAGCACATCTTAAGTATATGCCTAATACGTCTACCCGAGAAGTTAATTTTCTAGAACAAAGGAAGCATCCCTAAAGAAAAAAAAAAAAAAAAAAAAAGAACACCTGGCTTTTTCAAATAATACACTTTAGCACTTTGGAGATTTCACTGGAGCTGTGAAGAAGTACATTGGCATCTTCAGGAGTTAATCTCTGAAGCTATATTCTAATATTTATTTAACTTGTCTGAGGGACATTAAAAGATATGGAGAAAATAAAAGTTTCAGATCCCTTTTTCCCATGCCAGTTGACAATACCCATGACACTCTAATTAGAAGTTACCATCGTGCATAGCTGAAAACAATGTGATTTGGACTCTTTTACCTTTAGTGGATAAAATGTCAGTGCCACTGCATAGCTCAACTCAGTCTACCTGCCACGCACTTCTAGTTTAGCTTTCATACACTCATTAGCTATTCCTTTAAAGAGTATTACTCAGTGGAAATGATTGACTATATTGACTGAACGTCTTGTAGCACTGTATTCGTTTGCAGAATTTATTTTCAAGTACAGCTGAGCTCTTCAGGGGCTTGGTGAAAATGCTGCAAAAGACTTTTTGATCTACACAGAACATCACTCAGAAAACTATTGACTTAATATTACTGTGTTATCCCCACCTATTTCAATGGATGAAAAATGGCGGGCTTTCACCATGAAGAGATGTCATAGGAAACCAAGTCGGTATCTCAGCTGCTTAAATAAGACTAGTAAATGAGTATCTCCAAGATAACTTCTAGGTACGTAGTAAGTACCCAATACAGTAGTCTCCCTTATCTGCATGGGATATGTTTCAAGACCCTCTGTGGATGCTTGAATCCACAGATAGTGCAGAACCCTATATATACCATGTTATTTCAGTCTCATAACTGAGACAGCTACTAAGTAACTAAGTCAGCAGAGAGGTAGCATAGACAGGGTGGATCTGCTGAACGAAGGATGATTTACATCCTAGGCAAGATGGAGCAGGACGATGTGAGATTTCATAGGCCACTCAGAGCAGTCCACAATTTTAAACTTATGAATTGTTTATTTCTGGAATGTTCCATTTAATATTTTTGGACTGTGGTTCACCATGGGTAGCTGGAACTGAAGAAAATGAAACCATACGAAAGGGGGAACTTCTGTAAATATTTAATCATTTAATTAATTAACCATAAATTCTAGTGCTTTATAAGCCCTATTTATATCTTAATTGAGATAAAACTAGTCACAGCATGTGGGTCTTCATCTTCAAAGAGACGTTTCTAGGAAAATGTTTAAAATTTTAATATGACATTTATTATCATTTAGTAGGTTATTTATAATTTGTGGCTCATTTTGAGTATTACTAATAATGATTTAAATAGATATTATTTATTCTTTTGAACATAACTTGCTGCATTATTTAGTGTGATTTATTGTATGTCTTGGGACAGAAAACGTTTCTGATGGGATTAGTTTTCAGTTTCATTATGAAAATAGATGAGACACAACATGATATGTTGGAAAGAGCCAGAATGTGAATCAAAAGACATGAGTTTAATTCTTAGCTCATCTACATGCAATGCAATATTGAGCAAGCTGTTTATCTTCTCACAACTCTCAGTTTTGTCATCCAGAAACACAGAAATGATATCTGAAGCAGAGCTACCTCCCAAGACTTTGGGGTGAGATATATGCTTTATAAACTGAAAATCAACTCTATATGTAAGTGTGCAGAAAATATGATGTGATTTAGAACATTTTACTTAACAGGAAGCTGTTGCAGAGACACGCCTATCCCCAAATTGGCCCACAGCTGGAGCACACATGTGATTTTTCCTCCTCAAATGATTTTTGGTTGCAACCATGCTTCCATTTTATAATTGCGATGATCCTGTGGCAATCTTAATTTTCTCAAAAAGCTGTTGGTGATTTAACTTTCACTAAAAAGGGCAAGCACTTAGAAAAAACTTCCCTTTGATATCCCTTATTCTTGTTTTCCCCTCTATGATATCAGAGGATAAGGCTTCATTTCTAGATTGGACATAAAAATAAATTTTTGAACACATAATCTCAGGGAGTAAGTACCTTGAGGACTGTCTTCCAATATAAAATGACCAGAAGTATATCTAATAATAGATGGGTCTGCTATAAGGTATTCACTTCATTTTACATATCAGTGACCATAAAGTCAAAGGCCGTTTTATTCAGCTAACTTACCAGTAAACTTAGATACATTATGATTGGCATCTTTCAATATTAGGTTAAATTGGAACCAGCTACAATATACAGGGGGAGGGATGTTTAAAACAAAATATTTTAAAGGCTATCCATATTCTACAATGCATGTTTTTCCCAATTGTCCGTGGATGGCAATTTTAATGTTCCAGACTAAGCTCAATATACAGGCAAGAATGATTGCAAAAAAATCTCTGCTTTTCAAGTAAGCTAAAGTAAAAGTATCATATACTCAGGAGCATTTGCACACAATTTTGGTGTTAATAACGTCATCTTTAATTTGCCAAGGTAGTCCTTGCTGTTTGGATGCTACATGTTAGTTTTGTACAACCCAGAACCACTCTGGATCAGTCTTATTTGATGAGTTAGAAGTGGCAGCAAAATCTTATCTGGCCTTTTCAGCAAGCCTCAGTGAAGCTCAAACTATGGGGATAATGAATGAGTGGGAGCCAGGCCAATAGGCTCACAGCTGGGATGAGAAGCATAGGAGCTATGGTGAGCTCATTCATGTTTTACTATTAGCTTGGGTGGAGGGGGGAAGCAGAGAAACCTGATTTGTCAAATTTACCAATTCCTGTGGCGTAAATGCTTCAACTTTGCCTGATTTCAAGCTACCAATGGTTTAATAACCTGTTCACAACATTCCTGAAAACTTAACAGTCAGCTCCCATAAGCTTGTATGAGCCAACTCCCGAGTATTAATAAGATAAAGGATGGAGGAAGGAACGAGAGGATCCTTAACCCACGCCATGCCAACAAAGAGGGCTGAGAAGGGAGATTTCCCTCAAGTCCAAGAGTCAGCCAAAAAGAGATAGGGATTTATTGTATTCTTTAAGTTGCAGAGGTTAGATCTCTACTACCAAGCAATATAACCCCCTTTCTCCATTTCCTGTGACCTAATCGGCAAGTTCTACATTGATTACTATTGATGGAGCCCAAAAAGGAAGATGGGTATAGATAATGTATACATTACTCATGGAAAAAGGGGGTAGTAGTTTGACACACACACACACACACACACGCATGCCTTTAATACTAAGAAACTGGGAAATTAAGAAGGGTGAATTGGATTACTGGACTGAGAAAATTGACTAATGCGCTATTAGCTCTAATGTGAGAATTCTCAAGCGATAGATAAATTGAAGGAGGGCTGGGCTTTAAATGGGGAGATTTGTAAATAGGAAAAGTCAGTGGAAGTCAGTACTGAGGGAAGTTTTAAGTGGAAACCATAATCCAAGCTTTGAGCTTATTCAGAATAGTTTATGACCTTATTACATGTTGTATTTATATTTAAACCTGCATTTCCAGGCTGGGCGCAGTGACTCAGGCCTGTAATGCCAGCACTTTGGGAGGCTGAGGCGGGTGAATCACAAGGTCAGGAGTTCGAGATCAGCCTGACCAACATGGTGAAACTTCATCTCTATGAGAAATACAAAAATTAGCCAGGCACGGGGATGTGTGCCTGTAATCCCAGCTACTCAGGAGACTGAGGCAGGAGAATAGCTTGAACCGGGAAGGCGGAGGTTGCAGTGAGCCAAGATCACGCCACTGCACTCCAGCCTGGGCAACAGAGCAAGATTCCATCTCTAAATAAATAAATAAATAAAATGCATTTCCTAGGTTAATAAAAACAAATCAGCATGTCGTAGGGATTGTGCTGGGCCAGAAATGGTCAGTCCTCAAAGTCCTGAGGGGAAGGGACAGACTGAGAAACCAACATGTAAACTCATAATTAAATTTAACGTGAGAGAGGCTATTATAGTAATGTTGGTCAAAGCAGTCTGAGAGCTCATAGGAGGGTAGCAACTTATTAGCTATCCAGGGAACTCTTTAAAAAAGCATATCAATTTAAATATACTCTAGGTTCATAATAAATCATATTTCAAATTTTAAATATTTGATCCTTAAAAACAGCTGATATATAGTGCTTATTATCTTAGTTATAGCATCATGGAAAATACAATTTTTAGTTTAGTAATAAACATTTAAAAGTTTTTTGAGGAGTAATGTTCAATGAACTTCAACTCAAGTGTATAATTTGTCAAGTGTTGGCATATGTATACATCATTTCTACGATCATTAGATGATTATGACATCTCTGAATAAAGACAGTTTTACTATTTCCTTTTTAATCTGGATGGCTTTATTTCCTTTTCTTCTCTATTGCATTGCTTGGACCTCTAATACAATGTGGAATAGAGATGGTAAAAGTGGACATGCTTGTCTTTTTCCTGATTGTAGGGGGAAAGCATTCATCATTCAGTCTTTCACCATTAAGTATCATCCTAGCCATAGGTGTTTTTGTAAAATGCGCTTATCAGGTTGGAAATTCTGTTTTTCACTAAATTTTGTGAAAGTTTTTGTCATTGCTGAATGTTGGATCAGGTCAAATCCTTTTGTGTGCTGAGATTATTATTTGTGTTTTTTTTTTATTCTGTTAATATGGTGAGCTGCCTTGATTGATTTTAAAATAAACCAAATTCCTGATATACACCTCAGTTGGTCACAGTGCTTTATCCTTTCTTCATGTTGTTGGATTCAATTCAATTATATTTTGTTGAGGATTTTTTGCATCTATCTTTATAAGAAATTCTGGCCTTTTTTTTTTTTGAATATTTTTTCCTTATTTTTGTATCAGGGTAACCCTGTTCTCATATAGTGAGTTGGGAAGTGTCTTACTCCCTTCAATTTTCTAGAAGACTTTGCCTACAATTGATATTAGTATTCCTTAAATGTTGATAAAATTCTTCAGTGAAGCCATTTGGGCCTAGTGTTTTGTTTGTTTTTTTTTTTGCAGGAAGAATTTTAATTACAAAATCAATTTTATTAATGGCTATAGGACTATTTGTTATCAATTTCTTCTTGAGTGGCCTTTGGTAGTTTGTGTCTTTCAACACATATCAATTGCATCTAAGTCACCAACTTTGGCATAAAGTTATTATACTTTTAATGTTTTAAGGATTCTTAGCACTCCATCCTCTCTCATTTCTGGTACTGGTCATTTGTATCTTCTCTCACTTTTTTCTAATCAGTGTGGCAAGAGTTTTATCAATTTTATTGATGTTTTCAAAGAACGAGTTTTTGATCGCATTGAATTTTAAAGATTTTATCAATTTCTACTCTAATCTCATTTTTTTCATTAATATTCTTTGCTTGGAAATATTATTTTCTTGTAATAATATTCCTTGCTCAGAAATATACTATGAATATAGCCCTTCTAACTTTGTTTTAATGATTCTTATCTTTTTACTTTTATTTACTTTTATTTATCTTTTTACTTTTATATTCTTATCTTTTTACTTTTAATATGTTTCATGTAGACAACATGTGGATTGGTTGATTATTATTCTCCTTCTTCTTCTTCTTCTTCTTCTTCTTCTTCTTCTTCTTCTTCTTCTTCTTCTGCTTCTGCTTCTGCTTCTTCTGCTTCTTCTGCTTCTGCTTCTGCTTCTTCCTCTTCTTCCCTTCTTCTTCCTCTTCTTCTTCCTCTTCCTCTTCTTCTTCTTCTTCATCTTCTTCTCCCAGTTTGACATTTTTTGCCTTTTAATTGGTATGCCTAGATCATTTATATTTGTTGAGATTAGTCACACAGTTGGGCCTAAATCTGCCATGTTGCTGTTTGTTCTCTACCTGTTCTTTATTCCCTTCCCTCTTTTTCTGCCTTCCTTTGGATTGAGTATTTTTATGATAACATTTTTATGATTTTGTTTGGTTTTGCTGGTTGTTTTAGGTGAAGAGTATTCATCTTTTTCTTATTGCTGTCAGTTGTCAAATGATTTATATCACTTCAATTTCCACTTCCCCGCCTCCACCTCTTTCTGGCTTTTGTTCTGTAGTTGTCATGCATTTATGGCTACATATATAACCCCACCTCAAACATTATTATAGTCACTTTAAACAATTATCTTTCAAGAAGACTTAGAAAAATAAGAAAAAGTCTTTCATATGTATTTTCATATTTTACATTCCCAGTACTCTTCATCACGTTCTGTCAATCTAGATATCAGTCTGGTTTCATTTTTCTTCTCCACTATGTCTTCAACATATATTCTATCTCATTGTTGTAGAGCCTTTGATCACTAATAGCTGGCAACTAATGAATAAGTTACTAATTGAAATAAAGTTTAAGAGTTTTCTCACTCAAAGGGATATTTGCATTTCAAATGAGAACACAAAGACTAAAGGATATTCTGTGCTTTATAAATTAATACTTAATGGTGGAATTTCACATAGGGAGAGATCTACTGGGGACTGGGATCCTGCTCAGTGCTTCTCAAACTATACCACTCTAGCTATAGATTTTTACGTCAATAAACTTCTCTCTCAACAGTTCAATCCGGGTGTTGAATATACAGTTCAAAATTATAACTTAGTATAATTATTTGGAGGAAATTTTTGTCTATACATTCCGAGGTAAATATGTGAACTTAAGAGTCTGAAAAAAATCTATTGAGTATGTATTTATGGCAAACATCTATAAAACATCTATAAAAGATATATTTATTTGTCAATTATTTCAAGCCAAGGTGCAATGTCCATAAGATATATATGTGAGTTGGTGTGTTGTCATGGTTTTTAATACTACACTTGGCTTATGATATGTGCAAGTTATAAATCCCTAAACCAGCATAATAATCATTTACAAATTTTATTTTCTCAGTGTTTTGAAATGAGTATGATTTTAATTATTTCTGCCTCATCTTGTATCAAAAAATATTTAGACTAAAGTGAGTAGATTATAAAAGTATCTTCTAAGAACACTCACATATGAGATCATTATTTTCTAATTATATTGACATTTAATTTTTAGGTATTCAGAGAACGACTACCTTCAGATTATCACAGATATACAGAGTTGTCCATGGAAACGGCAAGCAGAAGAATATGCAAATTTTAGGTAATTTTTTTCATAAATAATATGAGATTTAAAAAATGTCTTGTTCATTTGCTTTGTAGAGAAATAGGCAATATGTTATTAAAAAGAGAAGTAGAACCAACCCCAGCTGGCAATGAGGCCGACTGAATTCTAAGACCCTGTCATGAGCCACAGGGCATTCCATCTCCATTTCTTGTGTAGAAATTTGCATTATGTCACTGTTTTAATTACAGGAAATGCCAAATTCAAAAGAAAGATTTTATTATGTTTTTAAGTTATATTTTAGAAGATGTTGTGTTTTTTGGTACCACTGATATTTGATATTTATTTAGTAAATAAAATATCATAGTATTAAAGAATGTTTGGAAAACATAATAATCTATAATCCCATCACTTTAGAACAACTTTTGTTTCTTCCAGTTTTTCCTCATTCACTTTTTAACACAAGTGACATTCATGGGTGTGAGTTGCTCTAAGTAATAACCCAGAGAGGAGGTGTCACTTGACCATTATAGGGCTGTGGTTGGAGAACTTGTAGCCCATCCAGACAGAAATTAATTTTGTTGTCAAAGCAATATGCAGTGAGGGAGCATCAATACTTATCTAATAGTTCTTGCCCACCATACCTCCACATATCATAAATCAAGGTCAGTTGTCTCTGTGCTTGCTTGGTCTGGATTGTTCTGGTTTTTGTTTGAGGGAGGCTTCTTTTCTTTTTTCTCCTCCTCCTTCCTCTTCATCTTCTTCTTCTTTCTTCTTTCTCTTCTTTCCTCCTCCTCCTCCTTCTTTTTGCTCTTCCTCTTCTTCTTTTCTTCTTTCTTCTTTCCTCCTCCTCCTCCTTATTCTTTTTCTTCTCCTTCCTTCCTTCCTCCCTTCCTTCCTCCCTCCCTTCCTTTCTCCCTCCCTCCTTCCCTCCCTCTCCTCCTCCTCATTCCTCCTCCTCCTTTCTTCCTCCTCTTCCTCCTTTTTTTCCACATTCTGATTCTTTCCTGTACATACCATTCCAATTTCATCCTATGCCAAATTATTTTATCCTATTACAATCCAGAGACATGTCTTTATCTTTACTCATTATTTTCAAAGTTTACTTGAAGTATTAAACTTGTAAAAAATATTACTAAAGAGGCTTTGCTTTCCCCTATAATACTCTAAGAAATATCTGCAGTATGGTTCTCTTTTTTTATATGGGAAGGCAGCTCTTCTTGTTTGCCTTATGTAGTGGCTCTGCCTGTTCCTTCTTTAGCAGAATATGCTGGTATGATTGGACCAACTGCCTTTGATTCTGCTGCCAATGTGAGGGGGGTTCTGCTCCACCCCCAGTAGGTGAAAGAGTACCTTCCTGGTGGTGTCAAAGCTAAAAATGGGTATCTTCCCTCCACTGGGTAGACACATGGATATCATCATGACTTCCTGCAGGACATCATTAAACATCTTTCCAACCTGATATTTTAGGAAGAGAGGCTGGAAAGGGGATTCCTGTTTATTTCATTTCCAGGACGTTTTATGCCAAATCCAATCTATTTAAGACTGGATTTGAGAGGTCCTGGTGGCAGGAAGATGAGATTGAAAATTGCATAATCATAACCTAAATGATCACAGGGTCAGCAAGTGATAACAGAGTCTGATTTTCTGCATATACAGAATAGACAAGAAGAGGGAGAGATTCAGGTCGTGAGCTACTGAGGATCAATCTAAGATAATTAACTGGAAAGATAGATTTGTAATGACTGTAATGATCCAAGTAGGGAGTATAGGAGCTTTTACTTGTGGCTGTTGAGACCAAGCCTCCTGAGAGTAATGAAAATAAAACAAAGTATGCCAAACACCTGTGTGAGGACACTGGAGTGCCACCAAGGCAGGGAGAATTTAAAGGACTAAAGCCCAGAAGGTGAGGGGAACCCATCAATTTGGGCTGGTTTTTCTTATAAAGAACTTGCTGAATACAAAAGCAAAATTTGGCTGAGAGGCAGAGAAGCTGAGCAGAGCTTCCAGCAATCCCTGGAAAAAACAGTTTTCAAAAGAACTTAAGGCCAACTTTGAATCCCTGGAAAACCCAGTTTTTAAAATAACTCAAGGGGCTGGGCGCGGTGGCTCACACCTGTATTCCCAGCATCTTGGGAGGCCAAGGAGGCGGGTGGATCACCTGAGGTCAGGAGATCAAGAGCAATCTGACCAACATGGTGAAACCCCATCTCTACTAAAAATACAAAAAAAAAAGAAAAAAATTAGCCAAAAGTGGTGGCACGCACTTGTAATCCCAGCTACTCAGGAGGCTGAGGCAGGAGAATCACTTGAACCCGGGAGGCAGAGGTTGCAGATCACGCCATTGCACTCTAGCCTGGATGATATGACAGAGCAAGACTCCGTCTCAAAAAAAAAAGAACTGAAGGCCAACTTCGAATCATTTCCATTCTGAGTTAGATTTAGATCTGCCCTTAGCTTAGATGCCTGATAAGAGCAAAAGGAAATCCCCTTCTTGGGGATTCTTTTGGGGGAAGGTAACCCAAGAAAAGGCACATTTATTTATTGACTTGAATATTTATTATATTGTAATGTTCTTTTTATGGGCATATTTCTAAACTAAATTATAGAAACCCTCAACAGAAGTCTATGCAATTAAATAATAATAAACCACCTACTTTCCTAAATTTTTACCAATATAGCTAGCCAAATCTGGGGAATCTCTGGCTTGTTTATAAAGCCGGTATTATAGATATGTTCCCTGTAATTATAGATGTCAGGTAGTTAAATTATTTTTAATTTTATTTACTTCAAGTATTTTATACCAACCAAATTGAAGAACAGTAGAATGTGAGTTTTTTAAATGTGGTAATTTTTAAACAGCAATTACAAAAGTTACATTAAATTTGGAAGAATACAAACAAGTCAACATATTTTAAACTCATCTGCAACCCGATTTTTGAAACTTCCAACTGTTGACACCTAGGGATTATTTGAAAATTATAGGACTCCTGTGGTCAAATGATCTAACAATAAGAAAGCTTAAAAGTTATTTTTCTTAAATAAATATGTCACTTGCTATCAAAAAAGATAAAGTTTACTCAGCCACAAATGTTTGAGATTTACTAAGTCAGAGCACTGTAGCCTTTTTTCATGCCTGGTAGAGTGCTGGGCACAAAAAGGGCCTCAATAAAAAAAAAAAAAAAATTAAAGAAATGGATGCATGAAAGTAAACAAAAAAAGTGTAATGTTTTCTTACTGAACTCAAAGAATTTATAGTCACTTTAGAAAGATAAGAAATATAAATATGAATATTTATGATTGAATAGCAGAATGAGTGATTTAGACAAATACTGTGATATACTAATGCAAGAGCACTGTGGGATATAGTTTTGTGAAATGTTTTGTGAAAAGAGGCAGAACTTGAGCTACAGCTCTGAAGATGGCTGGAAAGGGAGGGTGAGACCAATTTGGGACTGATGAGGCCAGGAAGAAAGGCCAATAAGTTTCAAGGCCAGTTGGGATGGAGCAATGAACTTGTACTATTAGGCACACAAGGAAAAGGGGATAATTTCAGGCAGACAAGGAAGGATCTGATGCGCAGAGATCTGGTTATCAGAGTAAAGTCCACAGACATTCTGTAGATACCACGAGCCCAAGAGGAATATTGCTAGCAAAGGAATTACAAATTGAATTTATTGTTTTAGGGAAAGTATTCGGACAGCATAATGAATGAAAGCAAGTTGGAGTATTAGGAGGGAGGGTAGTGTAGAAAAATCAGAGCAGGTAGGGGCTGGCTGTAGACAAGTAACTACAGAATGGTGACCACCTACAACATCAATGGTAGTTATGAAAATATTAAGAGAGAGATGCTTCACTATGAACCCTTTGGGGATATGGCGAGATCTTGTTTATCTTTGTATCTCCAGTGCCTGTCACATAGATGGTACCCAATAAATTGCTCCATGACTGAAGACTTAGTAGGACTTGGTTACTTGTTAACTTCCAGTTCTCTCGTTGAAGGAGAAGAAAAATAAAGTCAAATGAGAAATCTTGCATCTGAAATACTCATGCTGCTACTGACAGATAGAAAAATTTCAAAGAGAAATTGGATAGAGAAGATGAAAGCATCTCGGACAGGATGTGTTTGAGCTGATTTTAGGACAACTGGATACAGAAGACCTTTTCCGTGGTCTGGGGAAAATATAAATGCTAAGAGAAAATGAATTCTCTCAAAAAAGAAAAGCAACTGCAGTTTACATCTGGCTTTTGTAAGAAATAGGGCTTCTCCAAGTCTATCTTCTCAGCAATTTTAACTTTCTTTTTGTGCTTCGGGGGGGTTCGTCCTCTTTTTACAGATTCCTAAGCTTTTACTCATTTAACACTGAGAACTTGGCAGCTTGGCGCTTGAGTCTCAAACTTCCTTCAGCTTTTACCTGGAAATATGAGAGGCTTAACTAGGAAGATTCTTAATCTGAAGTTCATGAAAGTGGTTTCCTAAAACTCTCGAAATTGTTTGTGAGATTTTGTACGTGTTTCTGGGAAAAGAATCTGTGACTTTCATCAGATTCTCAGGGAGCCTAGGACTTTCCACATGGACTAATGTATTTCTAAGGATCTTTCTGGCCCTGAGACTCTGTTTGGGATTCAATTGCCTTTTTCACTTTCCATGATGGCGTGGTTATCCCAAGCACAGGTGTGAGTCTGGCTCAGATTTACCTGAAATTTACCAGAGATTCTAAGTTTCCGCTATGAATCTGCATTTTGTGAGATACTAGTTGAATACTGCATTTTGTGAGATACTCAATTAGAGAGAGATTTAAGTAAGACTTGAAGATGTCCTGCTCTCTCTTCTTTCTTGGTATCTAATTTCTTTTAGTTGTAGTTGTACAAAGTCAACGATGTTGAGGTGTGTGCTTTTTCTGCTTTTAAAAATTTGATTGATTCTCCTATAAGAGGTCCCTACCCCCTTCCCTCCAAGGACAAGCTAATACACAGAATAATTTGTGAAAAATCTACCTGGATTTCAGTCTAAGAAATTATTGCTCTTCACAGTCTCTCCCTCTGATTTTTAGAAAAATGATGGATAATCATTTGCTTGAACGTGACACTCAGCTATTTGAAAATAACATTGAGATGCTTAAATTTAAATTAAACATGATATGAGACACCCTCTACTCCTCCTTCCCCACTTCTGCTTCACCCTTGAAGCCTCCTTTGTGAAACTCTGGAAACTTCTGGTAAGCAGGTTTTATCCCAGAAGATCAGTAGCTTCAGTAATTAGTCTTAGATTCCCTAGGTAACTTGCATGGTAATTACTGCATTAGTTTCTTGAATGGTTTTCTAACTTAAAAGAACCGTATTCATTTGCGTAACCAATTACAGAAAACTAATAGGTACACAGTAACAGTGCTTAATTTCTAGTTTACTTCCCCGCTCCCCCCCACCCCAAGAAATACACACACTATTATTTTGTTTCTTAATTTCTTTTGGAGCCACTAATACCATTTGATTTTTTTAGACATCCTCACATTTCAAAGAGATGAGTTGGAATCCAAGGTGACTGAATATTATCAATCACATATTTACTGAAAACTTAGTGGCAGGAAACAGTGCTGTTATGTCAACCCACACATTTATGACTCATGCAAATGAGATACCTTTCAAATGACTTGTAAAACAGGTATTTTGTGCCCGATTACTTTGTTACAGATAACTATTACATGGTGGCAATTTTATTAAATCTTGAATTATCCCCTCGGGTTTGATTACATTAAAATTTCTTGGAAATTATTCCTTTGTCTTTCTTGTGTTGGATATGTGAGAAAAGATTCCAGTACTGTATTTGTAAATTCATTGATATTTCTAAAATAACAGTCACTGTGTTGCTTTCATTTTTATTTTCGCTCTTTGAAGAATATAGTGTTAAACAAAATACACATGCATATCTACCACATATGTTAATTGTTTTAACTATATGACATTTACATTATTCAAACCATGCCATTTAATGATTTAACTTTGTGAAAGGACATAAATTATGAAAAGAGATGGGATAAGTTAATCAAATTTTTGCATTAGATCATAAAACTGGAAAACCACACTTAGTCTTACCACAAAGTTTTCAGTTATTTTCTGAACCATTTCTCCAAAAGCAATAGTATTGTTTGATTTTGGTAAGTGTTTTGTGAGCTTACACTTTTTCATTCAATTAACATTTATTGAACCTTATTATGTTCCAGGCATTTTGTTCTGTGAGACAAAGTTCTTGGAGAAAACCAAAAATCATCTCTGCTAGGGGCTTCTTTTGAGAATACAAGACTAAGTTCATTTTTCTGAGCCACTATTCTCCTCTAAATGTTTGCTGTTTACAATTCATACAGGGTGACTACATTGACAGCTGAAAGCAATACATATTTTGTTTTTTTTTTTTAATTTAAGAAGATGTATACTTTATGATAGGTGATTTGGGTCAGTTGTCAGATTGAAAAAGGTTTTTTCTTTGTTTCCTCTGCATCGAGACCATTTTTCATCATTAATATACTGTCATATCATCTTCTATTTGTCATTGCCATACAGCGTGCCTGTGCATTTAGAAAAAGCAACAAAAACCACACCATGTCATTACTTCTGCCGTATTTAATAACAGAAGCTAGCTCTTGCACATTTAGGGATTAGCTCCTCTCCTTGGTCTTCAGAATATAAACCTTGCCATCAAAGTGTATAGAACTCACATGGCGTTCACTGGTCCTCTAAATTCTATTTCAAAATTTATCTCCCAAGTTGTACTCAGTATTACCTATATATTTTTATGTTCACATATCAAATAAGCTCCCTTTTAGGCTGCCTTGTGTTTCAAATTCTCTTTTCCTTATATAACATTGCTTGCCATGTCTTCACTGATACATTACATTGTTTACATTGGTACAATATCCCAGCAGACAGATCTTTCTCCAGTGTTTTAACATTATTCCTTCACTTATAAGTTTCTATTTCAATTGCCTTTCTATCCTTTGCTTTAATCATCATATTCTTTTATATTTCATTTCACCTTGTGTTAGTTCTGACATTCTACTCACATATGTCAGCTGATCTTTTATAAGCTTAACAATATCAATGTACACATTAGCTGTTAAGCGAAAAACTTAGACATCTGAGTTGCTGATTGAATTTGGACTTTTTGAAGAGTTTTACTTATTATTCTTTTAAATTTAAATGTTTATTTTTAATTGATGAATATTGTATCTATGGAATAAAATATGGTGTTTAGATATATGCATACATTGTGGAATAATTATATCAGGCTAATTAACATATCCATCAGCTCACATGCTTAGCATTTTTTTTTATAGTGAGAACTTTTAAAATCTACTCTTTTAGCAATTTTGAAATATGCAATACATTATTAGGAACTATGGTCACCCTGCTGTGCAATAGATCTTGAAAAATGTATTCTTTCTGCCCAACTGAAACTTTGTATCCTTTGACCATCATCTCATTTCCCTTGCCTCCCAGTCTCTTGTAACCACCATTCTACTCTGTACTTCTCTAAGTTCAACTTTCTTAGATTCCACGTGTAAGTGAGATCATGCAGTATTTGTCTTTCTGTGCCTAGCTTAGTTCACTTAGCATAATGTCCTCCAGGTTTATTCTTGGTGTCTGCAAATGACAGAATTTCCTCATTTTTTAAGGCTGTATACTATTCCACTGTGTGTGTGTGTGTGTGTGTGTGTGTGTATATATATATATATACACACACATATATATACACACACATATATATATATATGCATTCAACCATTGATGGACACTTAGGCTGATTCTACATCTTGGCTATTGTGAATCATGCTGCAGGAAACATGGGAATGTAGACACCTTTTTGACATATTGATTTCGTTTCCTTTGGGTATTTATTCATTTTCTTTCTTTAGCTGTCATGTTACGTGGGGCCCTAGGAGTTTGGGTTTCATCTAATATGTGATGGTGGAAGAATGTAACGTAAAATGAAGGCTAAATACACATGTCCTGGTTACAGTACTAACAATTTTTTTTTACTTTTATTCTGGAAGAAATTTAACCGCCCCGCCCCCCGCCATTTAACAAATGAAGAGGTAAAGGTTCAGAGAGTTTAGGTGAATTTTCCAAGGTGTCATCACTAGTAAATGAAGGAACTGGATAGCTAATCTTGGAATTCTCAATATCCATTGACCACTCTGCCATATCATGTCAAAAATGATTAGTGCAGTGGACTTGTACAGGATAGATAGGACAGGTGGCCTCTCCTGCACTGGGCCAGGTGTGAAGTGATGAAGACTTGGACTGCGAAGCCTAGTAAAGCAATTAGAAGAGAGATGCTGGGGTGGGAGCAGGGAACACTCAGCAGTTCCAGGGAAAGGGAAAAGTGGCAAGATGATGACATGAGGCTTCTCCAGTTGTTGAAGTCTCATAATATTCTTGGCTTTTCTGAACACAATGTCTTCCATTTTGCATCTCACTAGATTCATTAAGGGGCAATCACTGATGTCTGACTTTCCGATTCTAAATGTGTAGGTCATGCCACCTTCCCAGTTTTTTTAGGGAGTCAGGAGTTTGAAGATCAAACTCTACTCTGAGATTAGTGTCCCGGATTAACCTGAACCAGGGCTAACTATAAGTGCCACTATCTTATCTGTCAGTGTGATGTCAGCCGGATGATCACACAGACTACAGGCAGCTGCCCTCTAGGTTGCTGGGATTTTTCCCAATGTACCAAGTGGCTAGTTCAAGAGACAACTCTGTTTTAACGGAGGTATAGATGTGCTGCTAAATAAAAAGGTGGTGTCTATTTGAAGCTCTTAATTTTCTTCCAATCTATTAGGGCTGAAATGGTATGTTTTCCTGCCTTTAGAATCCCTGAATCACTGGATTTCTTAGATCATTTTTGTTTTGTTTTGTTTTGTTTTGTTGCGATGGGGTCTCACTATGTGGCCCAGGCTGGTCTTGAACTCCAGGGCTCAAACGATCCTCCTGCCTCAGCCTCCTGAGTAGCTGGGGCTAGATCATTGTTTTCTTAATAACACAAACTACTCCTTTAGTTTGAAGCAAGCATTCATCGTGAGCCAGTTGATTGTAAAATCACAGTATGTCAGCATGCCATCTCGATTTTATTTTTTGTTTCATTTCTTAAACACTCAAAGATGCTTTGTCCTCCTCTACACAGCCAAATCCTGGAAGGAGTTGTCCATACCCACTCTCTCATAGTACCTTCTACTTAATCCATGACCTTCAAACTGGTCACCATGAACCATGGTGAATCCTTCTCATCTACTTCTTGCCCAGTAACTGGAGGGACCATGGACTTCGGTCACATCACTCCAACAACTTCCACCCCTGCCCCAACCAGTTTAGAACCAGTTATCCCCTCCTCTGGGAAGCCTTCCCTGGACAACCTGATTAAGTCATTGCTGCCATACTATCCTGAAATTCACCTTCATTACACTAGCCGCAGTTAATAAATTTTCATTTGTGTGTGTGTGTGTGTGTGTGTGTGTGTGTGTGTTTAATTTACAGGCCTGGTTAATCTGAGCCATGTGTTTTATGGAGTGTATCAGGAGGAACAAAGGATCTTTCTAGGTGGTTCAGAAAATAGGTCAAGACTCACTATAGGAACTAGGAGTTGGAAAGGGTTGAGGAGTACAGTCTGGTTTCTAGGCTCAGCTTTAAGTTGACTCCATGTGTCTTGTTTGTTTCAGGTGTTTTATTATTGATGTTTCTTGTTTGTTATCCCTAATCTTTCATTTTCTTTTAAATTTGGTCTCCCCTGTAAGTGAATGAATTCGTACTAGAACATCTTAAAGGCACCATTTTACCTTTGCTGCTGGTTATTGATGGCAACATCTTTATTCTTATTAGGCTAAGCCACTTTTCCCAGCCAGTGTCTTTATCAGTAAAATGGAGACAATACATACCTCTGTGAGTTTTTATGAACATTCAACATGTCAAATGCTCAGTACAGAGGCTGTTACATATTAGAATTTCAGCACATCGTAGCTATTGTGATTATTTCCATTTTAATTTTTCTGGCTTACAATTCATATTTTACTAACTAGTTTAAACTCTTGGTATCTGCAATAAATACAGCAAGTCTATGATGGAGCAGTAGCGCTATAATAGTTTCTGTTCCAGTCCTCTGCCTAAGGGGATGTGTAAACATTTATAAACCCCAGTCTTGCTTTTGTGATCGTTTCATATGCATCACCACGCGCTTGGTAAGGTCCAACCCTTCCTGTTCAGTTCCTTCCGTTCGAACTTTCTTTGGTATTTTCATGATGGAAAGTAGGTCACACGGAGCAGAAAGTATTAAACTTCAACTTTCTAGGTTATCATCTTTCTGTGCATTATTTTCTATAGAAACGGACTTACTTTTATATGGACTGTCTGCGGCTTGTCCCTCCCTTTCAAGATGGCCGGTCAAACCACGGGCTCTCAGGTCTAATCAGGAATCGCTCTGAATTCCCTGAAAATTAATCAGCTCGAGTATAGGCAGAGCCAAGAGTTACGCTTCCTGCCCTGTCCCCAGATTACTTAGCCCTTGCCTAGGGCTAAATAAGGGCTGACAACCCAGGGTAGGAAGGGATCATTCTTATTTGAGATTCTGCTGGGTGAAGCCTAAGGGCAAAGATGAAAAGTTAGGATTTGGAAGGGAGCCAGAAGCCAAAAGCAGTTCCCAGAGGCCAGGCAAAAACAGAAACTGAGTGCAGGGCTGAAGCCAAAGAGCAGAAGATGATGAATTCCACAGTGAACCGTGGGAGCTGTCCTGGAACAACGCCTGAGATGTGCGCTGGCTTACGGCCCCTTTAGGTATGTGAACCCGGCTCATTTAATGACCATGAGCAGAAATGACCTGCCTCCCTGTTTCTCCACCTGTGCAAGACACAGTTTCCCAGTCAGAGCACAGATGAAGCTCCTTGAAATACACGTGCATTGCTGGTCCTTGCTGAAGCCTACAGTTAGGACTTGGTCTGGTAAATTGAAGTTCATGAAATAAGATCTTTTATAAAAGACGGTGGCGTAAATACAAAATATACTGTGAACATTTCCCTTAAGAAATTAGCACGTTGGTGTAATTACACATAAGACTGATACAGCATTATAATTACAAAAATGTTTTCATAGGATTCAGTGTTAATTCAGGCTCTCAATATGTTGCCAGACAACGTCTGCAAAGAAAAAACAACAACAAAAAAGTTTCCTACTCTTCCCTTTTCCTTCCCTAAAAAATCTAACTAAATAAAAGTTTATAATCCGTCAACAAAACTTGGTTTCTTTACATTCTCTTCTTCACACATGGAACAATAATGGCAGTGACCTAGATTTTTTTTTGTCTGCAAACTAAACTATATTCTGAAATCTTAACATTAATCATAACTGTTGATTTTGTATTTTTAGAACTTGCATTTTTCACACTTACAATCGGCTTTAATTTCTTTTTTTTTTTTCTTTTGAGACGGAGTCTCACCCTGCCGCCCAGGCTGGAGTGCAGTGGTGCGGTCTTGCCTCACTGCAACTTCCTCCTCCCGGGTTCAAGCGATTCTCCTGCCTCAGCCTCCCGAGTAGCTGGGACTACAGGTGCCCGCCACCACGCCCGGCTAATTTTTTGTATTTCTAGTAGAGATGGGGTTTCGCTGTGTTAGCCAGGATGGTCTCAATCTCCTGACCTCGTGATCTACCCACTTCGGCAGGCATGGGACACCCATGCAATTAGAGCTCTGGGGGGTCCTTGCAAGTCACTTCTGTCACAGTTTTATGCTCATTGCAAACGGCACCTGAAGGCGGCCGCATGGGTGCACCCCTCACCTCTTTCCAATGATTTCACAGTCCCACTTTTTCACAATCTGACTCCGGTTCTGCAACGTGATCCCATTTTTTTTTCTTTACAAGTCTTAGCATGAATTAAAACCACAACAGGTCACCACCTTCATTATTAACCTATCGTGGTCCTCTCCCCTCTCTTACACTACTCTGTGTGTCAGAAAAAGCACCATCCTTCTCCCAGTGGCCTGAATCAGAAACCCCTGCGTGACCCCCGCTGTCTTCTTCAGTGCCCGTTTCTAGTCCGTCGCCAAACTTTTGCTAAAGTCTTACACCCTAAATATGTTTTAAACCTATCTTCTCTTTGCAATCTCACCACCCATCTCTGGTCTGGGTTACTTGGATAGCTAATTGTCTGTGTCTACTTGGTTAGGCTCTAGTACCGTTATTTAATCAAATGCTAATCAAAGTGTTGCTGTGAGGTATTTGGTAGATGTGTACAATCAACTGACATTAAATAAAGGCGCTTACCATTGTTAATGTGGGTGGGTCTCATCTGAATCAATTAAAGCCCTTACAAGCAAAAACTGAGGTGTCCCAGAGAAGAGGTAGTTCGACTTCAAGATTGCAGAATCAACTCCTGCCTGGATGTGCAACCTGCAAGCTTACCCTACAGATTTTAGATGTGTTAGCCGTTGCAATTGTGTGGACCAATTCTTGAGTCTCTTTAGATAGATAGATAGATAGATAGATAGATAGATAGATAGATAGATAGATAGATACATACATACATACATACATACATATATACACACATAGATACATAGATAGATAACATAGATAGAAGACAGATAGGTAGATGATAGATTGATAGGCTGTTGATTCTATTTTTCTGGAGAGCCCAGACATACATAGCTATTGTTCTCTCTTAACTGGCATCTTGGTTATCTATTGCTGCATAAGGAACTGCCCCCAAACTGATGGCTTGTTTGTTTTGAATGATTTCATATTCTCTCTCAGTTTCGTGGGCTGCCTGGACTCAGCAGGCGAATTCTTTTCTTGTTGTTGTGACTGTTTTTGAGACAGGATCTCACTCTGTCACCCATACTGGTGTGCGGTGGCACCATCACAGCTCACTGCAACCTTGACCTCCTGTGATCGAGCAATCCTCCTGCCTCAGCCTCCTGAGTAGCTGGGACAGCAGGAGCACGCCACCAAGCCCAGCTAATTTTTGAATTTTTTTGTAGAGATGGGGTTTCCCTATGTTGCCCAGGCAACTCCTGGGCTCGAGTGATCCTGCCATCTCAGCAAGGTGTTGGAATTACAGATGTGAGCCACCACACCCAGCCCAGGGAACTCTTAATGGAGGGCTTTCATAGGGTTGCAGTCCACTGGAGTCATCTGAGAGCTTGCCTGAGCTGGACGTCCAAGATGTGACACTCACATGTCAGTTCAGTTACCACTGACTGCTTACTAGGAATTCAGCTAGGGCTGCCATCTAAAGGATCTTCAAAGGAGCCTCCACATGTGACTTGAGCTTCTTGCAGCTCAAGAAGACTCAATTCCTTGGGGGAATGGCTGGATTTCTTGGGGAAGTGTCCAGAGAATGAACGTTCCAAGAGATCCAGGCAGAAGCCACAACACTTTTTATGACCTGGCACTGGAAATCCCAGAATGTCACTTCTTCTGTAGTATTCTACTGGTTCAAGTACTTTCTAAGGCCAGCTCCAATTCAAGGGGAGGAATTTTAGGTTTCGTTTTCTGACATGTGCATGTAGGGAGAGAACGAGTTGATGGTGGCCACTGCAACACTGGGTCATTGCCTATCCTTCTAACTGATCGGTGGGATCTTTCTGCAGACCCACTAATCTATCCTCGCTGAAGCCAGGGTGTACATGCTAAAATGCATATCCCGTGTGTCACTTCCATAACTAAGACCCTTCAATGCTTTGCCCTTTCCCATAGAAGAAATCCACATTGTTGACTTTGTGATGCCTATAAAACTCTTACTATAGTTCTCCAGCATTCTCCACCTAGTTCTCCATCTCCCAAGTCACACAGGATTTCTTTCAGAATTTTGCACATTCTATGCTCTCTCTCTCTCTCTCTCTCTCTTCTCCCGGCTTTCACATTCTCTCCTTCCTGCTTCTCAAACAGTCTTTACCCCTCCATCTCCTTCTCTTGCCTCACCTGGCTAGTTCTGTTTATCTTTAAGTTTTCAGCTTAAGCTTTGTGTTTTGTGGGGAGCTGTCCCCAAACTTTGGGTGGCTTAGGTACCTTCCAACATGCTCTTGACCCCATGGCTGGCCCAGTTCCTTGGGCTTGCATGACTGTGGAATTGGACTCAGCCAAACTTGCTTGTACTTTGCTTTATTATGGAGCCAGCAAAATATAAACACAAGATTAAGGATTCAAGAGAGTGGATTGTCCCACTCAGAGCAGCCCCTGAAGTGCTCCAGGCATCTCAGTCTCAAAGGTCCACTGTTGTGACAGGAGGAAGCGAGCTTTTGTGCTGCAGTCTCACCCCTCCCAGCTCCCTCTGTGAAGCCTCAGAGGTATATAGTAGACCTGGCCTAGCCCAGCTCTTCTCTCCTCCTCCCCCTGTTGCAGTGTAGACTGACGGCACCATGTTCTAATTGTCTGCTGTTGTCTCTCTCCCACTAGCTAAGAGTTCTCCATGGGATGTTCTCTTTTTTTCTGTTACATTCTTAGTAGTAAGAACAGTAGTAAGTGCTTGATTTGTTTATCCATTCATATCCACGTGAATTACATTTGTTCTTCTGGGTATTTCCATCCTATCTTTTTGCGGGAGTTTGTCTTGGTTTACCCAGCCCCAAGCAATCTGTTGCCTGGGCAGGGATTTCCACCCCTAGCCTTGACTCCATGCACTCCAGTTTCCAACCTGCAGCCCCTTAACCTGTATCTGGCTGGATCTTCCCTGGCCCTTGCGAGGGAGGGATTTGGGCACTGTTTCCCTCTTTTATTATGCACATAGCTGTGGATATTCAGCACAGCTTGAGAATATTTGATCACAATTTCCAAAATTTCCGAAGATGTAGACATTTTCCCATGAAGGACAGATGATATGGTTTGGCTGTGTCCTCACTTAAATCTCATCTTGAATTGTAGCTCCCCTAATGCCCATATGTTGTGGGAGGGACCCAGTGGGAGATAATTGAATCACTGGAGTGGTTTCCCCCATAGTATTCTCATGGTGGTAAATAAGTCTCATGAGATCCAATGGTTTTATTAGAAAAGAGATCCAAGCGGTTTAACTTACTCTCCTTCTCTCTTTGCTTGCCACCATGTGAGATGTGGCTTTCCTCCTCCTTGCCTTCTGCCAGGATTGGGAGGCCTCCCCAGCCACATAGAACTGTGAATCCATTAAACCTCCTTTCCTTTGTAAATTACCCGGTCTCGGGTATGTCTTTATTAGCAGCGTGAAAACTTCTAATACAACAGAGTTTATTCATGTCTTGTGACAGTGACTGTGTGGGCTTTCTTCTTGACTTTTACCCCCTCTGTGCATCTTTGCCATGGTTTATTTGTGTATATGTCAGACAACAATTACAGGGATGTAGGGCAGTATTAAGAGCACACAGCTATTAATAAACACTAGACTGCCTGCATCCAAGTCTCAGTAATGTTGTTAGCTAGCTGTGTGACCTCAGGCAAGTAACTTCACCTCTCTGACCCAGCTTCTACATCTGAAAGATGGGGACAACAACAGTGATGATAATGTGCTTTCCTCATAAGGCTCTTTTAAGGATTAAATAATATATAAAGTGCTTGGAAGAGTTCTTGAGACAGTAAAAGCCATGCATGTATTTATTATTATTATTTATGCATCTATAGACATGAGCCTCAAACACACGTTTCCCTTTTTATGCTCCTATCTGAGCCTCTGTCTGGCGTCTCTCTTTCTGGGCCTTTTCTGTGGAACGTTCTGTCTGTGTAAACCTGCTCCTCTGTGATCTTGTGTTTGCATTTCTGTCTATTTCACATGTCTCTATATCCTTGGTTTCTGTGGGTGACTGTCTTTTGCCTTCTGTCTTCATCTCTTCTGTTTTTCTCAGGGCTCTCTTTCTGTGTTTTATTTCATGTGTCCATCACTTTTCTTTCCTCCTCTGTTTCATGAAATGTTCAACTGTTTCTTCTTTTTTTTCCTTGGTTTCTGCACAGTCTTAGTTTGCTCTTTCTCTTTAACCTCTCCACCTCTCTTCTGCAGGTACCAATAACATCAGAGCTGAAATTTAGAAACTATTTTCTGAGCTCATTAAATAGTTTTCTATTCCCTTTTCAAACATTTATGAGCTTATGAATACAATATTTTCTATGGCTCTCTAGGGGGGAATCAAATTGTTCTTTGCTTGCACAACCGTCTATTGATTTTTCTTCCTGTGGTTCAGTGACCCTTTGTAGAGAAAAGACTCCCTCTATCTTGCTGACCTTTCTTTCTGGACCATAGTTAACAGCCATTGTTCACCTTTGTTACCTTGTTCAGAGGCTTCTTCCATCTTCTGCTTCTCGTCTACATTGTGCTGTCTCAGGAGCAAGATGAGGAGAGGCTGGGGGTCCAGGTCATTCTTTGGCATATCCCCAGAGCCTAGCACAGTGCAAGGCACCTGGGATGCCCTTGATGAATATTTGTGAAAGGAATGAATTCATTTGGGAGTACTGAGGTTTAGGGGAAGACCAAGAAGAGCGTCTCATATCGAGCCATTATCATAACGCCGTGCTGCCTTTGTCACTCTTATTTATTTTTATTTTTGAGGGGGTGTCTCTGGCGCTCAGGCTGGAATGTGGTGGCATGATCTCAGCTCACTGCAGCCTCCATCTCCTGGGTTCAAGCAATCCTCGCACCTCAGCCTCCTGAGTAGCTGGGACTACAGGCACCTGCCACCATGGCCGGCTAATTTTTGTATTTTTAGTAGAGACGGGGTTTCACCACGTTGGCGAAGCTGATCTCAAACTCCTGACCTCATGATCTGCCCGCCTTGGCCTCCCAAAGTGCTGGGATTATAGACATGAGCCACTGTGCCCGGGCTGTTCTTTCCACCTACGAAATATATCTCAAATCTCCTTCCTCCTCTTTTCAACTCTAAAATTACTCGTTTCATGTAGGCCCTTTTAATCTTTAATTAGGTGACTCTAGCAAAAGCCTCGCAGCCAAGTCCCAGCTGACTTTCCTCCCTCTGATCTCCTTCCACTGCCATTCATCCTATACGACCCAAAGAATTATCCTCAAACACAGGTTTATTCATTCAATGAGGAAATATCTATCAAGTGCCTCCTGTGCTGGGTGCTATGTTAAAAGCTCCATCACAAAATCTCCCCTAACTCCCATGTTGGTTAAGTGTTCCTCCCCTGTGCTGCTCTCACAGCCTCATATTATGGTGAAATGATACTTAAATACCAGTGATGCTTTGTGTCTGTCTCTCTTAATACACTTAAGCTCCCAGAGGGCAAGGCCCGTTCATGTTTTATTCATATTTGTATTTAATACTTTGCAAATTGTAATACCACGACCTTGGGCCATGGCCATCACTGCTGGCTGCTCAGTGAATGTGGGCTGAATTGCTGTATATATCGGTCTTTGTCTCAGTCAGCTTGGGCTGCTGTCACCAAATGCCATAGACAGGGGGCTTTAACAACTCACATTTATTTCTCATGGTTCTGGAGGCTGTGAAGTATAAGATCAGGGTGCCAGCATGGTTCTGGTATGTTCTGGGTGAGGGCCCTCTTCGGGGTTACAGACAGACAGCTTTGTTTTTTTTTTTTTTTTTTTTTTTGAGATGGAGACTTGCTCTGTTGCCCAGGCTGGAGTGCAGTGATGCGGTCTCCACTTACTGCAACCTCCGCCTCCTGGGTTCAAGTGATTCTTCTGCTTCAGCCTCCCACATAGCTGGGATTACAGGTGCCTGCCACCACACCTGGCTAATTTTTTGTATTTTTAGTAGAGACGGGGGTTTCACCATGTTGGCCAAGCTGGTCTCGAACTCCTGACCTTGTGATGCGCCTGCCTCAGCCTTCCAAAGTGATGGGATTACAGGCATAAGCCACTGTGCCCGGCCCCAGCTTCTTACTCTAACCTCACATTTATCAGAGCTCCACTTTCAAGACCCTAATCACCTCCCAAAGACCTCACCTCCTAATACCATCGCACAGGGGCTTTGGGTTTCAACATACTTATTTCGGGGAGACACAAGCATTCCATCCATATCAGTCCTCATTCTGTATCTTGAAGCTACAGAATTTAAATCTAATTATTCCTTTACCTTATGGTCCTTAAAATATTCAAAGAGAGCTATTGAATCCCCCGAATCTGCTCTTCTCCAGCTGGGACATTATTAGTTCTTCACCTACCATGAATTTCAATCTGTTCCCTCCAGACAGGCCCTGGTTTGTCAATTGCCTTTGAAAGTAAAGCTTCCACAACAGACTCAAGCACACCAGGCATGGTTTTGAACATTACAGAGTAGCACGTATCTCTCTCTTCCCTTTGTAGGCACGACTCCTTTAAATACGCAGTTTCAGATCACGCTTGAAGTTTGGAAAGCCAGTGCACACTACTGGGTTCTAGAAAGTCAAGCAAAAGCCTGTAAATCTTCTTCTTGCCTTCAGTGGCCTCTAACCAGAGATGACTTGTTCTCAACCTCCAATACCAGAGTATTCTTTCTCTCTCACCTTCTCCAGGCCTTGCCTCCCATAATTGCACAACGCAAGCCCAGAGGCAAACACACAGACTCCTGCAAAGTCTAGAGCAGTCACTGGGACATGAAGACTGTGTGTGGAGGCTGGGCAGCTAGGGTGCAGGGGATGGGTCTTCTACTCTATGTGACAGCAATGGAAAGGCCCCTTGAGCCCAGAAAGCTCTTTTATTTTTTGTTAAAGAAGTTCTTCCAAATACGAACTTCAGAAATCTAGAAAAATATTTTGGGTTGTAAGATACGGTGGCTCAGGTAAGAACATTTTAATTTCCCCCATTGCACACCATGGTTTTGTTGGAAATAAATTTTTAGTGCCACAAAAGAAATAGCACTCAAACATAAATTTTCTCAGCAAGGCAATTTTACTTCTATAGAAGGGTGTGTCTCATGAATGGAGCAATGACGAGAGCACACCTGAACAAGGGAAGGGAAGGGGTTCTTATCCCTGACACAGGTAGCTCCTACTGCTGTGACATTCCCCTGTTGGCTAGGGTTGGACTGCACAATCTAAGCTAATTCCGATTGACTGTTTTAAAGAGAGCAGGGGTACGAGCCAGAGTGGCAGGATGAGCAGTTTTTGCAGGAAAGACAGTTACAGAACAGGTGACTAAAGGTGACTCAGGTCAGAGCAGGTGACCAGGCGTGACTCAGGACAGAGCAAGTGACCAGAGGAATAGATGTGAACTATTGATTACAACTGGTAGGAAGGTTGTTTACTGAAACTAGGGGCAAGGAGACAAGGAGAACAAGGAAGTTAAACTTTAAAATGGAGAACAAAGAACTGAACATACTGACATACTGATTCTTTGAAGAGAAACTTAGAACTCACTGTATTTAACAGTTCTTTGCAGTACAAGCGCTGGCAGTGGCTTTAGAGGAAGAGTTTGAATTCTGGGTTTGAATCTTTGCTTTGCTACTTACTGCCTTACAAATCATCTCTAAACCTTTTTATTTTCCTTCCTACTGGATCACAAACACTATAAAGGCAGAGACAATGCTTAATTTATTGACCAATGTGTAGCCAGCACTTCTCATAGAGCTCAATATTTAATAGGTGCTAAATAAATATGAATGAGTGAATGAATATGTCATATATGACCTTCTTAACTTTATTATCCTAAGTTATCCTCATCTATAAAATGAGAATATTAATTGCATCTATTTTGTAGGGCTATTCTAGGGCTTAAGTGAAATAATCTACGTAAAATATTTAGCATGCGGTGAGAATGCACGAAATGTTGGTTATTGTTATTATTATCAGTCAATCCATGAATTACATGTCAAATAGGGCAAGAAGAGAGGCAAAAAAAGGGGGCATCAACAGGAGAGAGGGAAGTGCTGGATTGTTGGCTTATGTATGTTATGTTTTCATGAAGAAAAAGAAATGTGGCTATTTTAGAAGTGGTTTGGAGGGTAAATAAATCCTTTGACTTTCTGCTGGTGCTTACATTTTAAAACTCTTTTTCCTAGGACCCTCATTAGATTCATAGAAAATGAATTCTGGAAAGGTAGGTCTTTATCAATACCTGGACAGTGCCTGCAGCCTCTACCTTATGGGAACTTTTTCACATCTCATTAGGGAGGCTCAGAGTTTAACAAACAGAAGAGGTGCCTGGGAGTCATGGGTTTGGGCCTTTAGGTCGTTAGTATTCACGTGTCCTGGGTCTGTGAACTGTAAGCCTTAAGTAGTCATTAACACTTCATGGAAATCCAGGAAGCACTGAATTTAGAACTGAAGAAGAATTTTGACCTGAGACTTGAAACAAATAAACACAAACAACAAAAGAAACAGAAAAAGAAAATAGCACCTACAGTGAAAAAAAACCAAAAAGGAACTTTTACAATTTTAATAAAGATCCCTTTCTCAAAAGGAATTTGTAATGCAAAGATGATTTGACATCTGGATACAAAGGTGATTTTGCAGATCTTCGATTCCATCTTTATAGATCCAGGTGAAAAGCATTAAGTCAGATCCTCCCAGAACCAACCTACTCCTTGAAAGTTAAGCATTTTTCAAAGTATATGAACCTTCCTGAATTCTAGAACTCGGTGCAGTACAGAAAGTCCCAATTCTTTCCTGGGGGGATGGAGGGCAGTGTATTCTCTTTTGAACCTGAGTTGCATGGAGGAAATTGCTCAAGGTAGAATGCAAGAAGAATTAGACTCTCATCAAGACAGAGGCTTCTTTTCAGTTTATTTTAGGGCACATTGTTCAGGTCACCTGATAATCCTGCTCCCATAGGGCGGCTTATATATCTTCCATGTAAAAGGAGAACCTCAAATGCCTCAGTTATACAGGCTTTGAAGCATTTATATGTAAGTTGCATGGTGGCCTTTGAATTGAGTCTAGGTAGGTTTTCAGCAAGATGCTACCAGCAATACTTTGGGGGCAACAACCTATGCTATGGTTACCATTTTGGAAAGGATTCTAGGGGAAGAGGCTTAGATAATGGCATTTCCCCGGTTACAACATACTCTAGTGTGAACTGCAGAGAACTGAACGTCAAAACACAAAGGTTTGAGTTGTTTACAACCTGCAGGCTTTGGTCATATAACTTACCCTCTCTCAACCCCAATTTTCTCATCTTTAAAATGGGAATAATAACCAGGCATGGTGGCTCACGCCTGTAATCCCAACACTTTGGAATTTTAGGGCTGATGAGAAATAGAGTAATAGAGATAAAAATTCCATTTTGTTTTATTTGTTGTAAGAGCAACACTGGCTCTTACTCTCTGCCACATGGATGAGCTGGAAAGTGACAAAGAGCTTACACTTATCACTCCGCCACTGCACACAAAAGCTGGAAAAGTCCCCTTAGCCTGTGACATCTTAGATTATAATTCTGATATTTTTCCTGGGAGATTATAATGAGTGCTTTGGGGTTGAATGTTGATTTTTAATAGTGAGATCTTCGGCCGGGCGCGGTGGCTCAAGCACAGTGAAACCCCGTCTCTACTAAGAAATAAAAAAAATAGCCGGGCGAGATGGCGGGCGCCTGTAGTCCCAGCTACTCGGGAGGCTGAGGCCGGAGAATGGCGTGAACCCGGGAGGCGGAGCTTGCAGTGAGCTGAGATCCGGCCACTGCACTCCAGCCTGGGGTACAGAGCGAGACTCCGTCTCAAAAAAAAAAAAAAAAAAAAAAAAAAAAAAAATAGTGAGATCTTCAAAAGTTTCAAGGGGAATGGCTAAACCAACTCTGGTACATCCATACCACGGAATACTACTCCAGCAATAAAGAACAATCTGATGCTACACAAGGAGTGTTAGTCTGTTCTTGCACTGCTCTAAAGAAATACCTGAGATGGGCTAATTTATAAAGAAAAGAGGTTTAATTGGCTCACAGTTCTGCAGGGT